>NC_133326.1:31468864-31598864 GCF_042186555.1 Aquarana catesbeiana
ATTGGAAGGGCGCCTTTTCCCAACAGCAATTTTAAGATCTCTCCACAGGTGTTCAATGGGATTTAGATCTGGACTCATTGCTGACCACTTTAGAACGCTCCAGCGCTTTGTTGCCATCCATTTCTGGGTGCTTTTTGACGTATGTTTGGGGTCATTGTCCTGCTGGAAGACCCAAGATCTTGGACGCAAACCCAGCTTTCTGACACTGGGCTCTACAGTGCGACCCAAAATCCTTTGGTAATCCTCAGATTTTATGATGCCTTGCACACATTCAAGGCACCCAGTTTCAGAGGCAGCAAAACAACCCCAAAACATCATTGAACCTCCACCATATTTCACCGTAGGTACTGTGTTCTTTTCTTTGTAGGCCTCATTCCATTTTCGGTAAACAGTAGAATGATGTGCTTTACCACAAAGCTCTATCTTGGTCTCATCTTTCCACAAGACATTTTCCCAGAATGATTTTGGCTTACTCAAGTACATTTTGGCAAACTGTAGTCTTGCTTTTTTATGTCTCTGTGTCAGCAGTGGGGTCCTCCTGGGTCTCCTGCCATAGCGTTTCATTTAAATGTCGAAGGATAGTTCACGCTGACACTGATGCTCCCAGAGCCTGCAGGACAGCTTGAATTTCTTTAGAGCTTGTTTGGGGCTGCTTATCCACCATCCGGACTATCCTGCATTGCAACCTTTCATCAATTTTTCTCTTCCATCCACTCCCAGAGAGATTAGCTACAGTGCCATGGGTTGCAAACTTCTTGATAATGTTGCTCACTGTGGACAAAGGCAAATCTAGATCTCTGGAGATAGACTTGTAACCTTGAAATTGTTGATATTTTTCCACAATTTTGGTTCTCAAGTCCTCAGACAGTTCTCTTCTCTTTCTGTTGTCCATGCTTAGTGTGGCACACACAGACACACAATGCAAAGACTAAGTGAACTTCTCTCCTTTTTATTTCTATTGCCCACACCTGTTACTTGCCCCAGGTGAGTTTAAAGGAGCATCACATGCTTGAAACAATCTTATTTATCCACAATTTTGAAAGGGTGCCAAGAATTTTGACCAGCCCATTTCTGAAATTTTGTTTGACATTATGTCCAATTTGCTTTTTTTCCTCCCTTTTTTTTGTTTTGTTCCAATACACACAAAGGAAATAAACGTGTGTATTTTTAGATTGTAAGCTCTAACGAGCAGGGCCCTCTGATTCCTCTTGTATCAAATTGTAGTGTAACTGTAATGTCTGCCCTCATGTTGTAAAGTGCTGCGCAAACTGTTGGCGCTATATAAATCCTGTATAATAATAATAATATAGCAAAACATGTGTTACTGCAATACTTTTCTGTGAGAAATACTTGATTTTCTGGAAACATTTCTGAGGTGCCAACAATTTCGGCCATGACTGTATATGAAAACCTTTCACCCAGCCTTTTTGCTGATTCAGTTTTAACATCTAATAACAAGCAGAGAGCATCCAAGATATCATGTGATCACTATGATTGGCCACAGCAATCACATGATTGCAATTTAAACAAAGCAGCAATAAATGGCTTTCATTCATGACTGTTTTTCTCTCTGATACCCTTCTGATACCCATGTTGGGGGTTATTAATGCGCCTTCTGATACCCATGTTGGGGGGTTATTAATGCGTCTTCTGATACCCATGTTGGGGGTTATTTGTCTTCTGATTCCCATGTTGGGGGTTATTAATGCGTCTTCTGATTCCCATGTTGGGGGTTATTTGTCTTCTGATTCCCATGTTGGGGGTTATTAATGCGTGCACTGATACCTGTGTTAGGGGTTTTTAATGCATCCGCTGACACCAATGCTGGGGGTTAATAGTGCGTTCAGTCCTATTTGCTGAAATTTCTTTAAACCAGGGCTTTTTTTCAGCGGGAACGCGGGGGAACGCAGCTCAGGCACCTCCAGCACTGAATGTATGTAATAGCATGGGGTGTGCTGGAGGGTCTATTGATGTTGGCTGCTGGGGGATCTATTGTCACTGGTGGGGATCTGATTTTGTGTGAGGGTCTATTGTTGCTGATGGGGAATCTATTGATGCTGGCTTCTGGGAGATCTGTTGTTGCTGCTGGGGGGGGTCTAATGTTACTTGGGTGGATATTTTGTTACTGGGCGTGCTATTTTGCTGTAGGTGGTTCACTGTTGCTGCAGGGAATCTATTGTTGTTGGGGTGGAGTCCATTGTTGCTGGGGGAGTCTATTGTTGTGTCGGGATCTATTGCTGGGATTCTATTGTTTCTGGCTGCAGGGGATCTATTTTACTGCTTTTGTTTTTATCATCAACATGTTCCATACAAATGATTTAGCACCACTAAACAATACTTGATTCTGTATTCTCTAAAAGGGGCAGTACTGGTAGGTAGGTAGGGGGTGGAATCAAGGGACGGTGGTCAGAGGTGGGTAGGGGGCAGAAACAAGGGGTAACTCAGACGGGGGGAGTTCCTGCACCTATTCTCTGAGAAAAAAAAGCCCTGCTTTAGAAGAAAAGCTTTTGAGCATTTTCCGCTTTCTGAGGTCTGAAGCAATACCTGAGGAAGAAAAGAAAACTCTCTTGAAAGTTTGTCTTTTAAGTGTTGGGTATCATTGCATACCGCATTACTCTCGTATTTTGTAATCTTATTTATATATACTTATTTCATTTATTCCAGTGGTATGATTTAGTGGTGAAAATGATTAGTGTCTCCCCAGTTTTGACTGTGGTATCTATATATTGTCCCTAGATTCGCCACTGTTTGTATCCTCTAACAAAGTGATTGAAACATATATTTCTAGATCTTTTCTAAGCAAGAATAAAGAAGAGAAGCTGCTCTCCATTAAAAATATTACATATGTTTATTAATGCACTTCAAGCACAAGCTGATCCACCTATTCCATAAACTAACGTTCATCTGCCGCTTATTCATATGCTATGATTAAGCTCCGGATGGAGTGAAACGCATGAAAGTCATGGGACAAGTGGAATGGCTAGTGCTTTGAGTATGTTAAAGTGGGGTTCCACCCAAAAAAACAAAAATACATGAAAAATCCTAAAAAAAAACCCAAAAAATTTGGATATTTTTTTTTTTTTTTTTACTTACCTCTAAATGCCTGTTGCTAGGGGGTCCCTCGTAGTCTGCCTCTTCCAGTGCCTGGGCTGGTGACATCACTTCCCCCTCGGCACAGGAAGGGCTCCGCTCTGCTCCCTCGCCGCTGTCAATCATCTGGGACCCATTACAGGTCCCAGGTGACTGAGCGGCCAATCACGGCGCGCGGCGCCACTTGCGCATGCGCAGTGGGTGCCAGGCTGTGAAGTCACAGCCCGGCACCCCTGAACGGAGGGGGAGACGAGTGGGGCTTCGATCTCCCGCATCGCTGGACCCAGGGACAGGTAAGTGTCAGCAGCTGCAGTATTTTTAGCTGCTGACTTTTATTTATGTATTTTTTTTTTACCCGACCCCCTGGGTGGAACTCCTCTTTAATAAACATATGTAATATTTTTTATGGAGAGCAGCTTTTCTTTTTATTCTTATTTTTTTTTATGGAGTGGCTGACGACCGGAAACCTGCTCCCATTGTCAGAGGAGTAAAGAGGTTGAACTTGTAGCAGTACTGGACACTTTGCTGCATATGGATATATTTCTAGGTGTTATTAGCAATCAGATGCTACGGGTTTGATTTACTAAAACTGCAGAGTGTAAAATCTGGTGCAGCTGTGCATGGTAGCCAATCAGCGTCTAACTTCAGCTTGTTCAATTAAGCTTTGACAAAAAAAAAAAAAAAATGGAAGCTGATTGGTTTTTAGGCAGAGAGGCACCGGAATTGGCTCTCTTCAGTTTTAGTAAATCAATCCCAATGTTTAGCTACTTGCCTACCAGGCCAATTCTGACATTTCTCTCCTACATGTAAAAATCATAATTTTTTTGCTAGAAAATTACATAGAACCACCAAACATTATATGTGTTTTTTTTAGCAGAGACCCTAGAGAATAAAATGGCGGTCGTTGCAACTTTTTAACTCGCATGGTATTTGCGCAGCAATTTTTTAACATTTTTTTTTTAAATAAAAATAACAAAACAGTAAAGTTAGCCCAATTTTTTTGCATAATGTGAAAGATGATGTTATACTGAGTAAATAGATACCCAACATGTCACGCTTCAAAATTGCACACGCAAGTGGAATGGCGCCAAACTTTGGTACTTAAAAATCCCCATAGGCTACGCTTTAAATTTTTTTACAGGTTACCATGTTTTGAGTTACAAAGGAGGTCTAGTGCTAGAATTATTGCTCTCTAACGTTCATGGCGATACCTCACATGTGTGGTTTGATCGCTTACATATGTGGGCGCGACTTGCGTATGCGTTCGCTTCTGCTAGCGAGCATTTTCCGACAGGGGCGCTTTTATTTTTTTGGGTTTTTTTTATTAATTTTACTTTTATTTTTCTAGTTTGATGCTTTCTTTTTTTTATCACTTTTATTTCTATTACAAGGAATGTAAACATCCCTTGTACTGTAATAGGAATAGTGCATGACAGGTTGTTTTTACAGTGAGATATGGGGTCAATAAGTCACCAGATCTCACCACTAGGCTGGGAAGCCTGAAATTAAAAAAAAAAAAAAAAAAAAGATCCTGGCTTCCCAGCCGAGACAGCAGCATTTTTTGAAATGCAGAGGCCATGCATGACGTCATAACATTGCGCCTGGCCTCTGAACGATCAGAGACTCCAGGGACCATCTGCCCGCCGGAAATCTCTATGGTCAATGTACGCCACCGGTCGGTTCCTTCTCCGGTTCGCCGATGGCAGGGGCGAGCCAGGATCATCACCAGAGGGTGGTGGGAGGGGGGGGGGGTCGTCCCTCGTCCCCTCCCGCAGCCTATAAGAACGATCAAGAGGCTGAACAGCCGCTATGATTGTTGTTATGGGGCAGGAAATCACCGGCTGAAAAAGAAGATATCTGAAATGCCTGCAACGAAGGGCATCATTTAGACATCAGCTTTCAAAGCCGACTATATCAGATGGCGTTGGAAGCGGTTAAAGTGGTATTCTAGTAGAGTTGGATTCCCATTGATGGATATATTGCCTTCCTTTTCCTTTTGTCCATTTTTAGCACACACAGTCCAAAGTTGTATTCTGCTATTATGTGACTGTATGGCTCATTACTTCTTGGTATGGATGTCTCTAATTACATTAAGGATATTTTTTTTTCCAGCATGATTTACCTTGGCGTTTCCACAAGTTGCATATAAAAATTATTTGTTCTTTTATTTAAGTGAAATTCCAGGCTAGATCTAACTACGCTAAAAATGGCTCCCAACCACCTTTTAACACCTATGCTAACTACCTCGTAGAAGGAAAATGCTTATACTTGTTCTCAAGGTGCTTCGATCCAGTCATGTGGCTCATCAGCTCCTAGCAGTCGGCTTTTGGGGAGAGGGGGGACATCTGACAATGGATGCCCCATAGTAAGCCTATAGGTGACGTCATCGCCCAGGCATTCCAGCCGTTGTCCGTGATCTCTCCTCTTCCCTAAAGCCAGCTGCTGGGGAGATACCATGAGGAGAGTAGAGTGCTCTGAGAATAGGCAAGTATAAGCAACATCCTTCTATGGGGTAGTTAAAATAGGAGTTAGAAGGGGGGGTGGGAGTAGCTTTTAGCTTTGATGGATCTAGGAATACTACTTTTAAGCACTTTCCACCCAACTTATTGTCAAATGACAGCTGATCAGGACATTTGTCATTCTGGGTGGATGTCCTATGATGTCCTCTCAGAACGAGCTTTGCTCTCACCCCACAGACCGCATTGCGGCACGATCTGTCACCAGCTGTTTGCACCGGACACAGCCGGTAAGTGATCAGTGTACTTGCCCGCTTCCAGTACCATGTGATCGTAGTGACCAATCATAGCAGATCACATGATGATTGTAAACAATGAATGGCTTTGATTCATGCCATCCATTGCGTAAAATTGTGTTATTAGCTGTGATTGATCAAAGTGATCACATGGTACAGACAGGGCCAATCACAGCCCATCTGTACCATGTGATTAGCTGTGGCCAATCACAGCGAATCACAACGTACACAGAATAAATCAATTTCATTCAGTAAAAATGGTTCCTTATACCAGTCAAATTCACTTGTATAAGTAATCATGTGTGTAAAAATAAAAAAAAATCTTGATCACTTCCCCAGAGTAGTACAGTGTTACTATGGTAACACTGTATTGCTCTGGTCACAGTGTGTTAAAAAAATGTAAAAAAAAAATAAATAAATAAATTTAAACTATTTTTTTTATTTTATTTATTTTTTACATCCTGTCACCAGTCAGTGCCCCTGTTCACTGCCACACCAGTTATATGATAACGCTGTACTGCACTGGTGACAGTATGTAGAATAAAAAAAAATAGTGAAAAAAACTTTATATTTTTTTTTTTTTTTCGTTTTTCAAAAAACTGTGACAAAAAATGACATCTTGAAACTTGCTTTGCCTCTTACTAAATGCCTTTTGTCTACTTTCCAAAAAGGGGTAATTTGGGGGATATTTGTACTGTTCTGGTGTTTTTTGGGCCTCAAGAAATTAGATAGGCCGTCAGTACATCAGGATTGATCAGTTTTCAGATATATAGCCCATAGTTTGTGGACTCTATAACTTTCCTACAGACTAAATAATATACACTGATTTGGGTTATTTTCACCAAAGAAATGTAGCAGAATACAATTTGGCATAAATTTATGAAGAAAGGTTATTTATTTGCAAAATTTTATAACGGAAACAAAGAAAAACATGTTTTTGGTTTTTTTTCCTATATTTTCGGTATTTTTTTCATTTATTTAACAAAAAATAAAAAAACAGTTGTGATTAAATACCACCAAAAGAAACCTCTATTTCTGGAAAAAAAATGATAAACATTTCCTATGAGTACAGTATTGCATGACCACGCAATTGTCATTTAAAGTGCAACAGTGCTGAACCCTGAAAATTGTCTTGGGCAGGAAGGGGGTGAAAGTGCCCGGTATTAAAGTGGGGACATCCTTCTATTAACAAACACTACTCAGTCCCATAGCTTCATCTTACTTGTATCATCATCGATAGGCCCGCCGGCTCTTCTGGTTTCAGCCGGCAGGGCCTCATGATGATGTGCGACTAGGCCCACCCCTCTCCCACTTACTGAGTGAAAGACTAAGATCTCCGGTCCGATCTTTCCCAGTAGGCCCAGTGAGCATTGAGCACATCATTTGCCCAGGCCAGTGATGGTGAACCTTGGCACCCCAGATGTTTTGGAACTACATTTCCCATGATGCTCAACTACACTGCAGAGTGCATGAGCATCATGGGAAATGTGGTTCCAAAACATCTGGGTTGCCAAGGTTCGCCATCACTGGCCTAGGCAAATGACGTGTATGGAGGCGCGGCCGTAATGCTTGTTAAAATAGGTAGATAAAAAACAAACGTATGATTTCCATAATTTGCCATTCTGCTCCTGACTTTTTGTTTTTTTTCATGGCAGGTAAATGTTGAAGTTCCACATCTGATTGTGAAGAATTGAGTGGAGCCAAATGTCTGAAGCGCACTTAGGAATTACTTATCTCAAAGAGAAGATGTGAATCGAAAAGGTTTCATCACACACAAGTTATGAACCTACATGGATATAACAGCTTTAAATAAAACTTTGTACCTATTCTGGAATCTTCAGACAAAATAAGGAAAGACATGTAGACCCATTCTAACTGGATCTTCTTTCTTCTTTTTTTTTTTTTTCTTTTTTTTTTTTCTCCATTTAATATATCTATTATTACTACAAGCCAAAGACCCGCAGTGGCTTCTGTTTGAAGACATTTCATGAAAACATTTAATTACAGGAAACATTCCACCGGTGGAGCCAGATCAATATGCCTCCAGGTAACAGAGAAATCGATGTGTGATTTCTTCCCCAATTTTCTCCCAGGAATTTTTTCATGTAAAAAATTAATTAGGTTCCTGCCACATGGTCGGCAGGCAGTTCCTCTGATTTGCTCTCCGTGAGAGAGAAGATAACATCCAGATGGCAACAACAAGATCCTTGGATATGAGACTGACTCATCCGCTAACATCTTGCCAATAAAATCCACCGAAATTCACATCATGTGTGACAAGGAAACTTTACGTTAAAATTAATCCTTCATCTCGTCGGGCTAGTTATGATATATATTAGACTAGCCATACTTCAAAAACTCACTGATATATTCTAAATGAATTTCATTGATCTTATATACTGCTTACTGAGTAGAATCCAGTCTTGAACATTAATTGCCAGATTTCTATGGTATTTATTATAGAAATGGTGTATATAAATTAGATTAACATTGTTACATGTAAAAATAGATAATGAACTTCCCCAATGATCTTTAGAAGTTTTAGTCACATGGGGTGCACCACATCCCATTAAAATGTATAAAGAACCCCAAAATTACAATCCCTAGATGGGCTTTTGAGGTGCATTAGAACCCACAAAGAACCCCAAATTACAATCCCTGAATTAATTTTTATTGTGCTTTAGAATGCACAAAGAACCCCAAATTGCATTTCCTAGATGGACTTTTCAGGTGCATTAGAATGCGCAAAGAACCACAAAATACAATCCCTAGATGGACTTTTAAGGTGCATTAGAATGCACAAAGAACCCCAAATAACAATCTCTAGAGTCTAGATGAACTTTTGAGGTGCACCACATCACATTAGAATGCACAAAAAAACCTAAATAATCCCTAGGTGGACTTTTGAGATGCACCTCAAAAGTTCATCTAAGGATTGTAATTTGGGGCTCATTGTGCACCTCAAAAGTCCATCTAGGGATTGTAATTTGGGGTTCGTTGTGCGTCTCAAAAGTCCATCTATGGATTGCAATTTGGGGTTCTTTGTGCATTTTAATGGAATGTGCATCTCAAAATTCCATCTAGGGATTGTAATTTGGGGTTCTTTGTGCATTCTAATGGGATGTTGTGCACCTCAAAAGTCCATCTAGAGATTGTAATTTGGGGTTCTTAATTCTCTTTAGAAGTCGGTAGCAGTTGGGGTGGCAGGGTACAATGTTATTTATTTTCTTACTCTTCCCATTACCACAAATGTTTTATGAAGGTGATGGCGATGTCTAAATTATCTCTGTGAAACGGGAACATACAGTGTTCATGCAGAAGGTCAAATGAGCTTTAGGAGCAGAACATGTTTCCTATAGTTCATTCACATTTAAATATTTCATATGCATCCAGTTTGTATGTTTTTTGATGCATTTTCAAATGCACGTTTCCAGCTTTTTCCATTGCCATTGTTGTCTATTGGGACACGTGGCTGCACGGTCACAGCTTCTGTCCCAATATGACATACAGGTGCGGGTCCCCGAAGTCCCCCTGTGTACATTTGGGCACACGTACCCGCGTGTCATGCAGCCGCATGTCCTAATAGATGACACCTGTGCATCCCTGTGCTCTTAAAAGACAGCCCTGCACAGGGCACAAAGCTAATTGCCTTGTGTGAATGCCACCTAAAACATTGGAAAGCATGTACATGATTATTTGCATTACTCTCATTACATTTACATGTGTATCTAAAGGACAGTACTACATATTGTGAGGTGCAGTATTATGTATGCAAAGAAAAAATTTGAAATGTGTCAAACCGTGTAATGTTTGGTCATCACCATAGCTGCAGGTCCCTTTTACCGCCTCTACTGCCCTTACTTACTGCCACTACATGCGTGATATTAAGTAGAGTAGTACTTGAAAATATCACTGCCATTACATCTGCAATGATATTAGGAGTAGTAGTGTCCTTGGAAATATTACTTCCACCACATTCGCAATGATATTAGGAGTGGTAGTATCCTTGAAGATATTAGAACGCACATTACAACCTGGAAACAGGCATTGAAAACTCTCTAAGTTTGTGTGTAGATGGATATAATAGAGAATGGTCGTATGTTCCATGTTGGCATTTAGCAGCTGAATTTTAAAGATGGTTTATCAGCAATGGCCAGATGAAGGAAAGGGGTGGCTTAAACTCTTTGCTTTCATGTCCTTACATCAAAATAAATAAAATGGTCAATATTGGAAGCTGAAAGACATTTCTTTGTGGCTGTTGGAAAAAGATCTCCAAGCCTAAAACAGGCCATGAGAATGTCTTCCAAAACTGTTACCAAAAAAATGTGGTAATCGCTGGTCCTTGTTAGCTTGCTTACTCTGCATTTAGAAGCGTTTAAAGAGTACTTGTGCAGGGGCATCAATATACATGCATTGGATAATGTTTTATAAGAAATGGCACAGGAAACTGTCAGAAGTGGCGTGCACTAAACGAGATGACCTGTTTGAGGTCTACCTCCTATTTCTGAAGTTTCTGCTCCTAATTAACAGAGGGAACATGCCAGTTTTCCATATGGAAAACTACAGTAGATTCCTGTAGAAAACTGAAAAATAAACAGCTGAATGGCCACACTCCGAATAACACCTTTTATTCGTGGCAAAACAGTGTAGAAGATCCAAAATCTTTTACATCATGGTGATGAAAGGTACAGACAGGCTAACGCGTTTCACATCAATAGATGCTTAATTTTATGATTAAGCATCTATATTGATGTGAAACGCATTAGCCTGTCTGTACCTTTCATCACCATGATGTAAGAGATTTTGGATCTTCTACACTGTTTTGCCACGAATAAAAGGTGTTATTCGGAGTGCAGCCGTTCAGCGGTTTTCTTCAATTTTCTACATGATTGCAGAGCCTGCACCTGAAGTTGTGAGTGGGGAGGGCGGCTATTAGAGACACCAACACGCTTGGAGCGGCATCGCTACCTCAAACAGTAGATTCCACCCAGGTGTGACCTGTGATGCGATATGTGAGCTGTTAGCAGACGGCTAACAACCCTCATTCTGCCTGTGCAGTGATTACACTACACGAGCAGAGCCTGCAGGGCTAATCGGCCCTCCTTCTCCCTCCCTGGGACAGGCAAAGAGATCAGAGCATGCAGCTTCAGCTCTCTACTCTGCGCTCCTTCAAATTTTCTTGTCACAGAGTTTGAAAATGAACATCAATTTGAACCCATAAACTATTAGAAAATTGAATGTATGTTCAAACAAAATTCAGCTAGTGTATGGACAGCTTAAGAGGGGAGTTTCTTTTTGTAAAGATTTGTTCTGACTTCCTATTGTGTCTCTGGGACAGAGAGTGGAGGGAAATCTTCCTAAGAGTCGGTTCACACCAAAACACGGTGTAGGAAACCCTCGTTCCATGTATGTTTCCCACACCACGTTCAAAATGAACATTATACATACATAAACTTTTTTTTCTCGGTTTCTGTTTTAAATTGTTGGTTGGTATTAAAGCTCTTAATGGATAATTACTGCAATGATTGCTGCTTAAGCCTAGTACGCACAATCAGAAAATAGGACTAAAAATACTGCTTTCGAAGCGATCGTAACAATAATCTGATTGTTAGTACACAGCTTTTCGAGAGCTGATCACAACCCTTTGTCTGAAATTGTCTGAGCCTGGGTTCACACCTATGCGAATTAGAGGTGCGTTTCCGCACCTCTAATTCGCATAGCAGGAGAATGTGACTGGCTCCCTATGGAGCCAGTTCACATATCTCCGGGGCGGCTGCGGTGCGCACTGCACAAAAACGTGTGCGTCTTTGGCTGCGTTTCAGGGCCGAATTCAGGCATAGAATCGGCCCTGATTCGTCCCTGAAACGGTGAACAGGGACGCACAGTGCTCCTGTGCGATCCGCAGCCCGTTGTGGTGTGAACCCGGGCTTAAGGTACAAGCCCGATAATTTTTCTCGTACAATTTGTGTTTAATTTGCACAATATTTGTCCGAAAATACAATGCAATACATTACATCACATCCACATTTTTATTCTGTTGTACAAGAATTTTCGTAACTTTAGTAACATCTTCCTTTTTGTTATGGAGCATGCAAAAGAAAAAATGGACGATCATTCGTTCGATAATCTCATTGTATGTATGAGGCTTTACACGGTGTGAAAATTGCATTATTTGATTAGTCTTGGGAAAGTTCAGTGGTGTAAGTTATTCTCACATCCAATCAGGTGCAAGCACAAATGCCATTTTTTTTTCTACTCCACATGATTGATTATTTTTAGCAAAGTTAATTTTCACCACATTCCCTAAGGGGAAATGCAAAGTGAACAGTCTATTTGCCTTTAGTAAATTAACCCCTACAACTTTTTGTAAAGCCATCTTTGGATTGCAGCCCTTTGTATTGATTACAGGGAATGTATGGTATGAGCAAAAACTGACCAAGGGTGAACGGTCATCATTGAGAAGTGTAAAGGATGATATTATAATACGCCCCTTGAAACTGACATTTCACATATGAATCAGTCTTGACAAATGTTCTTGGGAGCTGGAAGGTCGATGACACCTTTTTTCACAAGAGAAAGTGTGCCTATGGTGGTCAGAGAACGCTGGCCTCGTCCAACTGCCTTTATGGTCAGGTTAGAGTGGGGTTTCTCAACTGAGGTTCCTCCAGAGGTCATTAGAGGTTTTTTTTTAGCTATTTTTTATGGGCAATTCTTCCCAATAATAAGTGTAAGGAGCATTCTCCCACTGACCATCACACTAATGTATCATGAGTTGTAGATATAGTAATTTTTAGCAGAGGTTCCCTGAGACCATAAAGTTATTTCAAGGGTTCTTCCATGTTAAAAAGGTTGAGAAAGGCTGGGTTAGAGTATTGTTCCTATGTGTGTAGGCCCTACCCAGCTATAGTAGACATCTGCCACCCAAGCCTTCTCAGAGAGAGGCTCCATTCCAAAAGATTACTGTTGGTTTCCCCCAAAAGAGGATAGCGATATCTATTATGTTTTCACCATCCCCTCAATAGACACCATGATGCTTGTCTGCCCAGTGTCAACATGTGCCTATACAACAATATTTTAATAGAGCAAATAAGTGGAACTGAACCCAAAGTGAAGATTTGTTATAGGGAAAATTAGAAAGGTTAATTGCCCCTAAGCAGTATCCTGAAAAAATTTACCTTTTGGAAGTTGTCCTCAAAAATATCTGTGCACTTCCTGGTATGTGAGTGTACCTAGGCACCTCCTGTACATATTTGCAGTGTGAGATTGAAGATGTGGTTGTCTATGACTGCTAGGCTAATGAGGTTTGGATTGAGATTATTTAGATATCACTACTGTGCTAATTCCCCACCAGAGGCTCTGACATGAGGACGCAAAGTCCTTGCATCTAAAAAGATGCCCCCACCCCCACCTCCAGAAACCGTGCAGAACAGGATTTTGTAAGTCAGTAAGAGCTCTTTCACAATCGGAGTGGACTGCAATCCCCTCCAAATAGCGATCCACCTTCGGAGAGCATTTCACAGGAAGTGAGGAGGCATTATATCTCCTCCTCACCACCTGATTGTAACCTATAGTGCTGTACTTCTACGTCATGTCCCGCAGTTGCAGTGCAGACCTATTGAACTCAATAGGAGAGTTTGACAGGTGAAACTGACTGTCAAACTCTGCACCCTGCATTAAAAATGCCCGCCTTTGCATCGTGGCCATCACATGTGTACAGCCCCATCTGGCTGTATTTTGCTAATTCAGGTGGGTGGCTGGGGTGGTAGTAAAACTGAAGCTGAGCTGCCCCTTTTAAATGCCCATCAGCAACATGGAGATCATAGGCAGTGTTAGTTACTAGTCTTTTGCCCTCTTCCTGCCCCTTTTTTTTTGGCACAATATCCAGTTTAATTCTTCTTTAGGCCACCACCTAGTAAGCCACAGGTGAAGCAATACTTACATAAAGGTAATATGCTATTAGATCATTTCATATAAACAAGGATCATCTTGCAGAAGCAGTTTCCAGTGCTGACTTGCAATAGGAAAAAAAACCTAATTTGATCTGTTGTAAGGTCTCTCGTATGAAATCCGTCTGTTCTTTGTAGTAGCTCAACACAATGTGGTTCTTTGCCCACAGCAACAAATATATTTTTTCTTTTCTCGTGTTTTTTTTTTTTTTTTATTGATCAAAGACTGTTCCTTTTCTTTGCTCATATTTTCTTGTATGACAGTAAATTAAAGAATATGTAAACCCTCAGCTTGTAAAACAACCCATTGCGTGTCAAATAGAAATTCAAGATAAACAACATGTGTGTTTGTATATTAGAGCTGCACGATTAAGCATTAAAAAAATCGCCATCTCAATTAAACCCCCCCCTCACGATCCTAATCCAGCATTTCCATGATTCATGTAACAACTGCAAAGCAGTTCTCTGCTCGCAGCTGTCCAATAAAAAAGCCGAGATTGCTGAGCGCTGAGAGATGAAAAGAAACATTGTATAATTTGGTTCTTTTAGTTCAAAGGGAAAAACTTTGGTCTGCAAATGAGGTCAGTTTAACCACTTAAAGACTAATGCCGCATACACACGAAATGTTGGATGTGAGCTTGTTGTCAGAAAGTCCGACCGTGTGTATGCTCCATCGAACATTTGCTGTCGGGCTTTCCGCCAACAAATGTTTCTTAGCAGGTTCTAAAATTTTCCCCCAACAAAACTTTGTTGTTGGAAAGTCTGATTGTGGGTACACAAGTCCGTCGCACAAAAGTTCACGCATGCTCTGAATGAAGCAGGAGCCGCACTGGCTATTGAATTTCCTTTTTCTCAGCTCGTCATTCGTCTTGTACGTCACCGCGTTCTCACGTTCGGAATTGTTGGCCAACATTTGTGCGACCGTGTGTATGCAAGACAAGTTTGAGCCAACAATCTTCGAACAAAAATCCACAGTTCTGTTGGCGGAAAGTCCGATCGTGTGTACGCAGCATTAGGCTTTTTACAATCTCGCCTGAACGATTTAAATTGACAAGATAGTAACTGACTTTTAAAAACTTCTGTTTTGCCGTGTTTAGAAGCGTTTTTTTTTTTTTCAAATAGTCAAAAATTAAAAACACCTGTAAACGAAATGCGGCTAAGATGCGAGTTACCGCATTCACAAGCTGTTACAGGCATTTGGCGTTTCAAATGCCTCTAAACATCCATCCTGAACGCATTTTTTTGGCGTTCCAAAAAATGCTTCTAAACTCAACTGCCTAGAAACGACTATAGACAACCCTGTGTACAGTACTGATAAGATAACATAGAGGAGAGTTCAGGGGCAGCAGAAAAAAAACTCCCATTTGCTCCTAAACATCCGTTTAACAGCAGCAGTGTGCATGAGGCCTAAGCTTTTTTTCTGACACTTGTTGCTTACAAGTTAAAATCAGTATCTTTTGCTAGAAAATTACTTGGAACCCCCAAACATTATATGTTTTTTTTAGCAGAGACCCTAGAGAGTGAAATGGCGGTTGTTGCAATATTTTATGTTACACTGTATTTGCGCAGCGGTCTTTTAAACTCAATTTTTTTAAGGAAAAAATACACTTTAATGAATAATAAAAAAAGTAACATTAGCCCAATTGTTTTGTATAATGTTAAAGAATGTTACGCCGAGAATCGTGATCTTTATTCTAAGCAGAAAAATTGTGATTCTCATTTTATCCAGAATCGTGCAGCTCTAGTGTGTGTGTGTGTGTGTGTGTGTGTGTGTGTGCGTGTATATATATATTACTTTATATATACAAGTCCAACAAGGAGAATATACGCTACCACAAATTACCTGAAAAGACTGGGAACCAATGCTCTGGCTCAAATGCCTTTTGGAATGTAGCAATAATCCTCTAATATAATGAAGCTGCCTACTTAGTAACATCCATTGCATCAATTCTCTATTGGCTACCTGGCAGGATAGAGCAAAAACAAACTAACGCGTTTCGTCCGAAGAATAACTCCTTGCTGAAACATGTTGTTGTTTTTACTGCTGTATCCTGCCATGTAGCCAAAAGAGTTAATGCAATAGATGTTACGAGGAGCCGGCTTCATTATATATACTCTAAATACCTTTTTTTTTCATATACTTGATCACATGGCCTCTGTTCTCAGCAGCACAAAGGGCTTGGACAGGTGGGGGTGAGACTGCAAGGGGAAGGGGGGCAGCAGAGAAGCAGCAGTACACTGCTCTTCCCAGTGATTAGCTTTGGCGGGGGGGGGCGGGGTTGGTCAGCAGAAGACCTACCATTGGAAGTCAGGCAGGCTGTTCTCCCAGCACAGCCAGAAGACTGACCGCGCTGGGATGGATGTGCTCTCATGCCTAGCGTGGTCAGTTTGTAATTGGAGGGGGGATTGGCAGGAACACCAGGGATTTTACACAAAGGAAACAATATAAAGAGAACAGGATACTTTTTAACACAAGTACATGATACAACAGACACAAATCAGGAATATGAAATGTTGGGGTAACATACACTTTAATCTCATTTAAATTACATATTAGAATAAATGCATTCTGTATTGATAGGCTATGTCTTAGTACCCTATGTGTTTGGTTGTATTTATTTTTTTACACTATGATCTATAACCACTAAGTACTACAGATGACATGCTCAACTACTTTAGTCTTTCCAGCCAAGCAGATGTGGCTCTCAGACAAAGAAAGAGTTAAACCCTGAGCTAATAATGGACTCTTCCTGTCTGGCAAGCATGTGACACTGCCAAATATCCACAAGGATGTGATTGTAATTCTTTCTAGTTGCTGCTATGATCCATGTTGTCTTCTTTTTTTTTTTTTCCTCCTAAATGTTCCATTTTCTGTGGTTGTAGGGAAAACAAGCTAAAAATAGTCTACGAGTACTTTGTCATTCCTTTTTGATTAGCTATTTAATGACTGCAAGACCTCATCTGTGCTTTAATTACCAGTTCATTTAAGCAAATGAAGCAAGCTGGCTGCAGACTTCCTGTGAGCTTTGTAATGGCATGTCTGTGTTTAAAGTAGCATCCTCGCTTTCGTGAGACAAGATGGCACATTAGGGGCTTGTGCATTTTTTCGTTTTTGTGTTTTTTTTGTTTTTTTTTTTGCTTTTGTTTTTTTTTTATCTTTAAAGTGAATCTCTTGGGCCAAAAATAAGATCAGCCATTTCTGACTTGTTTGTTGAGCTGGTTTGGTTTGGGGTTGCCATCTTGATCCTTCCTTTAACCTCGGGTGAGTCCATAAACTAGGACAAGCATGCAGTAGTGCTGGGACACCTTAAATGCAAGGGTTGTTTCAAGGACGGTGGACAACAAGTAATAACGAATCAGTATGACATCCCTGCAGCATGTACACTATATTGCCAAAAGTATTGGGACACCTGCCTTTACACGCACATGAACTTTAATGGCGTCTTAGTCCGTAGGGTTCAATATTGAGTTAGCCCACCCTTTGCAGCCATAACAGCTTCAACTCTTCTGGGAAGGCTGTCCACAAGGTTTAGGAGTGTGCCTATGGGAATGTTCGACCATTCTTCCAGAAGCGCATTTGTCAGGTCAGGCACTGATGTTGGACAAGAATGCCTGGCTCACAGTCTCCACTATAATTCATCCCAAAGGTGTTCCATCAGGTTGAGGTCAGGACTCAATTTCCTCCACCCCAAACTCGCTCATCCATGTCTTTATGGACCTTGCTTTGTGCACTGGTGCGCAATCATGTTGGAACAGGAAGGGGCCATCCCCAAACTGTTCCCACAAAGTTGGGAGCATGAAATTGTCCAAAATGTCTTGGTATGCTGACGCCTTAAGAGTTGCCTTCACTGGAACTAAGGGGCCAAGCCCAACCCCTGAAAAACAACCCCACACCATAAAGGTGCCATCACCATAATGATTTGGAGGGGTGGCCCAATGGTTTTGGCAATATAGTGTGAATGAGCGAGTTTCAGGTGGAAGAACTTGAGTGGCCTGCACAGAGTCCTGTCCTCAACCTGACTGGGATGCCATTAAAGTTCATGTGCGTTTAAAGGCAGGCGTCCCAATACTTTTGGCAATATAGTGTATGTTTGGCTGATCATTTTATCACCTTTCCATCCTTTATTAAAGGTTGGATCCAACTACACTTGCATTAACTCCCTTCCCCCATCACACACAAATTACCCCCTAGACCAGAAGTAGGCAACCTTGACACTCCAGCTATGGTGAAACTGCAAATCCCATCATGTTTCAACCTCTGGGTGAAATGCCTGTGCCTGTCAGATTCTTGCAATGATTAATGGGACTTGTAGTTCCACAACAGTTGGAGTGCCGAAGATTGCCTACACCTGCCCTAAACAAGCAGTTAAAGTCGAATTCTGGCTTTAACCTAACTAGCCTTAAAATTTTCCCCTCCCCTTACTAAAACCATTGTTGACCAACCTGTATAAAAAGACTTGTATACTTACCTATTTTCAGTCTGGTCGTGTGACGTTCCGTGTCAGCCAGCAACAGCTGCAGGGGGAGAGTGCTTAACAATGGCTGGAAAAGCCTAGAGTGATGACATTGCTCATAGGCTACTATGGGCTCATTCATGTTTTTAGTAGGGCTACTTAGGTTTAAGCTGATATTTCAATTTTATCCTTGCAGTGTGTGTAATTAATACTTCCCCGTCCTGCATTTTACATGATGAGAGTGCCGCCTGCTGGGGAGTGGGGAATACCCCTTATCCCTGGACAACTTAAGCAACATTTGATTTCTAAAATTCTATATTTGAAGAACAAATTTAGAAAAATTTGATTTTATATATATATATATATATATATATATATATATATATATATATATATATATATATATATATATATATATATATATATATATATATATAATTTTTTTTTTTTTTTTTTTTTTTATGGGACGGGAGTCACTTTGTGCGGGAGGCTTGTGGAACCCAGCTTACCTTGTGACTGGGTGGACTAAGGGACCTTGGATTGCGCTGGTACCGGACAAAAGAAGCGTATACCGTGGACAGACTCTTTTTGAGTATGGGGATCCGTGACAAAAAAATTATATATATATAAAATTTATCTTATTTTTTCTTTTTAATTTTCAAGTATTCATTTGATTTCTAAAATGATATATTTGAAAATCAAATAAAAAAATAGATTTTCATATATATCATTTTAAAAATCAAATGTTTAATTACATATAATTTTAAAAATGAGAAAACAATCATTCTTGTCAAATTGGTCTTTATATAGCTTTCTTTATGTAAAAATGAAATATTAGCTGAGAAGGGATTGAATGATTTGTTGTACTTTCAAAAAGTTTTGATATATGCAGCTCAGTAAAAGTGAAATGGTACAGCTAATTTTTATGCAATTATGTGAAATGTAACAAATGTTTGCCTTTGCCTCCCATCTCATTTGGTGATGTACAGTTTTTTTGTTTTTTTTTTCATCAACTTTTATAGCAAAACGGCTGTCCCCACTGTGTACACGATGAGTGTAACTGAAAAGGGTAGAATACAGCTAAAGCACTCCTATTGTATTAATCTGTCTGTTACATAGATTTTGATATTGGACTACTGTATGTTTTTTATTATACAGGGTGTCCCAAAAGTCACCATACATTGGGAAACTGTAGATAAATGTACCTTTTTATTTACAAATTATACATTACAAAATTTTACTAAATATTCTCCACATGTTGGCCACCACTTTCTATACACAAAAGTCTTTTCCCTCACTCATGGCAAACAATTTCTAGGTTATCTGTTATGTAATTATATACATGTAAGATATATTATGTTTGTTAATTTTTTGTATGTATGGAGACTTTTAGGACACCCTGTAATAAATAAGGGCACGGTTTGCTTTGGGGGTGGGGTAGCTAGAGTAAAATAGGAGCACAAACAGTTCTGTTAATTTCTTTTGCTATGGTATTTCTAGAATATGGCACTTATTCAGCATTACCAGCACATGCTTTGTTTTATACATATTTTGTATTCCCTTTATATAAAAAAATTATAAAATTACACACAATAGAATACTGCATGTGAGTAATTTGCCTTAACAATCTAAAACATAAATAAAATTAGTGTTCTATTTTTGGTGTTCCGTCAGTCGCTCAATGACCTTGTTCACATATGCTTCGAAAGAGAAAGTTCAATGCATAATCGTGACACCTGCCAAGTGCCCCCTTCCCCCCCTGACGTCTATTGAGCTACAATGCACACCAGTGCTCAGTCTTTGCAAATGTTTTAATGTTACAAAAGGACAGACTCTCAATGTCCACTGTTCTATAGAGAGATAGCAGTCCTTTTAATTTGTGATTTGAAATTTTA
Source organism: Aquarana catesbeiana (assembly GCF_042186555.1). Taxonomy (NCBI): domain Eukaryota; kingdom Metazoa; phylum Chordata; class Amphibia; order Anura; family Ranidae; genus Aquarana; species Aquarana catesbeiana. Next base: position 31,489,002 of record NC_133326.1, read on the forward strand.
ATATAAAAGCTTAATTAAAAAAATATACAAAAAATAAATATAGATAGATATAGATAGATATATATATATATATATATATATATATATATATATATATATGATATCTAGATCTATATATATATATCTATATATATAGATATCTATCTATATATATAGATATCTATCTAAAATGATTTTAATGGAAGATTATTAATCATTTTGATGATGTGTTCCAAATTCCAGATATTGCTACTTTTCTCTTTTGTGATGTTTGGGTCCTAAATACCTTGTATCTTGAACTCTCTGTAATAATATTATCTGCTGCTTTAACCAATTAGATGCTGGACGGGTCTGCAAAGCAACATCCTTGTAATTTGTTTTTCTTTTCCCATTTTTATTCCAAAATGTTGCTTTGCAAAACGTATATTTTTTTTTTTTGTGTAATTTTCTTTTGTAATTTAAATATAGAGATGCATTATACATACTCAGAGTTTAATGGAATAGAGGTGGTTTATTTTTTAATTTATATAATGTTAAAGTGTACATAAAAAAAGTTAGAAAATATTTCTAGATTAAAGACTATTAGACTATTTATGCCAACAAGTTTAATTCTTTACTGTCCTGAGGGGCTCGGGCTTTTGTTGCTGCTTATAAATCTTTTCAGAATTCTATTTTGTGAACCTTTGCTAACCATTTGTATATTGAAGGGTGGTTCATTCTGTTTTTTTATGCTTTTTTTTGTTCTAATGGGCGTATTCTCAAAATATAAAAAACCTCAAACATATAATTCTGATAAACTATTGTTTCCCAACCACACGCTCTCATCAATGGACAACACATTGTTATACTTTGGAATTGTTTTGGGTATTAAGGTTTTTTTTTTTTGTTTGTTTTTTTCGTTTTCATTGAAAATACTATGATAGATTCATGTTGTTAATAAAATGTTCTTGGGAAATGTAATAATGTCTGTGTACTTTTTTTCTTGCTCATTTTTCTAAGTGAAACAAATCTGTTGGCTTAAACCGAAACTCCAGCTATATGGAGGAAAACCATTTGCATTGCACATGTTTTAGCAATTTTATTGCAGCTCTTTACATTCTTCTGTCCTCCAATAATTGTAATGGCGAACTTTTTAAAAAAGATTGCAAGGTAAGGGGGGGGGGGGGTTGTCATTTTTTAAAATATGTTTAAAATCAGTGGGAGCTTGTGGGTGTTTTTTTTGGCTGGGAGGCAACCCCCGGCCACCAGTGGAGCGACACTACCCCCCGCGCTGCTCTACCACCCACCCGCGGCACTAATACAGCCCCCCCATCACCACCCGCTGTCCTTGCCTTGGATGCTGGCGGTGAGGGTGTGGCAGGCTCAGGGAAAGCTACTATGGTGTCTGGTGTCCTCTCCTGGAGTAGCTTCCGCTGTGTCTCCTCTCTCCTCGCCTGACGTTTTGGCCAATTGGGAAACAGGTTTCAAACCTGCTTCCCGATTGACCGGAGGAGGATCAGTGTTGCAACAGCGAATTTTCATTCGCTGTTGCAACACACCTGGGTGGGCTCCAGACACAATGCTCTGCATCCCGAGTCCACCCTATTTTGAAGCCCTTTTAGAGCCTGTGGCTCTAATTGGGTTCTTCAAAAAAAAAACAAAAACCTGGTCGTTCTAATTCATATGCCCGGTGACCCGAAAGGGGGCAACCGTGGGGGCCGTGAATAGATTCATGCTATGCATGAATCTATCCACTGCATATAGGGGGTGGAGAGGACGGGGGGGGGGGGGCGCTGTTTAAAATGCCTCAGGAAAGATTAACTCAAAAGTAATTAAATGAGATGCGCACACCAATACATATAATATTGTATAATTATTCACTTGAAGGCCAAATCAAGTAAGGATGGTAAGCCCTATAAACACGAGCGGGAGGGGGGGACCCCTCCTGCTGCTTCTGAAAGCGATCCAGCGGCTAATTAGCTGCTTGGACTGCTTTCATGAGAAAGCGAATAGCCGGCTGACAAAAAAAAAAAATACAGAGGTTATGGCTGATCGCTTCAGCCATAACCCCAGCAAACCACTTGCAAGCAGCAACGTACAGGCAGTCCCCGAGTTACGAACGACTCCTACTTACAAACGGCCTCAAATGCCAGCCACTTGTGCTCCACGCTGGTCCTGGATACCTCCGGACACATCCCATACTGCAGTACTACATGTACTGCATGGCCAGAAGAGCCCCAGATAACATAACAAGCGCCCGGAGCATCCCACATCTATGCACAGGTGGACGTTACACTTATGAATGCAGTGTTCCAACCGGAAGTTACACTTACAAATGCAGTGTTGTGACTTACAAACAACTTCGACTTATGAACAAACCTACATTCCCTATTGTGTTCATAGCTCGGGGACTTCCTGTATATACAGTATCTAACAAAAGTGAGTACCCCCTCACATTTTTTGTACATATTGAATTATATCTTTTCATGTGACAGCACTGAAGAAATGACACTTTGCTACAATGTAAAGTAGTGAGTGTACAGCTTGTATAACAGTGTAAATTTGCTGTTCCATCAAAATAACTCAACACACAACTATTAATGTCTAAACCGCTGGGAACAAAAGTGAGTACACCTCTAAGTGAAAATGTCCACATAGGGCCCAAAGTGCCAATATTTTGTGTGGCCACCATTATTTTCCAGCACTGTCTTAACCCTCTTGGGCATGGAGTTCACCAGAACTTAACAGGTTGCCACTGGAGTCCTTTTCCGCTCCTCCATAGCGACATCACGGAGCTGGTGGATGTTAGAGACCTTGCACTCCTCCACCTTCCGTTTGAGGATGCCCCACAGATGCTTAACAGGGTTTAGGTCTGGAGAAATACATGGCCAGTCCATCACCTTTGCCCTCAGCTTCTTTAGCAAGGCAGTGGTCATCTTGGAGGTGTGTCTGGGGTCGTTATGTTGGAATACTGCCCTGCGGCCCAGTCTCCGAAGGGAGGGGATCATGCTCTGCTTCAGTATGTCACAGTACATGTTGGCATTCGTGGTTCCCTCAATAAATTGTAGTTCCCCAGTGTCGGCAGCACTGATGCAGCCCCAGACCATGACACTTCCACCACCATGCTTGACTGTCTTTGTACTCCTCACCTGGTTGCTGCCACACACACTTGACATCATCTGAACCAAATAGGTTTATCTTGGTCTCATCAGACCACAGGACATAGTTCCAGTAATCCATGTCCTTAGTCTGCTTGTCTTCAGCAAACTGTGGGCTTTCTTGTACATCATCTTTAGAAGAGGCTTCCTTTTGGGACCACAGCCATGCAGATCAATTTGATGCGGTGTGTGGCATATGGTCTGAGCCCTGACAGGCTGACCCCCCCACCCCTTCAACCTCTGCAGCAATGCTGGCAGCACTCGTATGTCTTTTTCCCGAAGACAACCTCTGGATATGATGCTGAGCACGTGCACTCAAATTCTTTGGTCAACCATGGCAAGGCCTGTTCTGAGTGAAACCTGTCCTGGTAAACCGCTGCATGGCCTTGGCCACCATACTGCAGCTCAGTTTCAGGGTCTTATCAATCTTCTTTATAGCCTAGGCCATCTTTATGTAGAGCAACAATTCTTTTCTTTCAGATCCTCGGAATTCCTCTGGGGGAATCTAGGATGGAAAAGGGCCTGGGGGTCCTAGTAGATGATAGGCTCAGCAATGGCATGCAATGCCAAGCTTCTTCTAACAAAGCAAACAGAATATTGGCATGCATTAAAAAATGGGTTTTTAAAACAGCTTACCTGTAAAATCCTTTTCTTGGAGTACATCACGGGACACAGAGCACCATAATAATGACTATGTGGGTTATATGCTTACCTTTAGGTGATTGGACACTGGCAACCAATAGTAAGACGGTTCCTCCCATATAGCCCCTCCTACACAGGAAGTGCCTCGGTTTTGTAGCAAGCAATGACGATCCCAGAAAAAGAGGGGAGGGACCTCTGTGTCCCGTGATGTACTCCAAGAAAAAGATTTTACAGGCAAGCTGTTTTAAAAATCCATTTTTCTTTATCGTACATCACGGGACACAGAGCACCATAATAATGACTATGTGGGATGTCCTAAAGCAATGCATCTGAGGGGGGGAACACATCATCCTTAGACCCAATGGATCTGAGATTATAAAGCAGCCTGCAACACACTGTGGCCAGTCTCTTTTTGAGACCTCACATCCACCTGGTAAAACCTGGTGAACATATGAACTGAAGACCAAACGGCTGCTTTGCAAACCTGAGCCATAGACATCTGCTGGCGTACTGCCCATGATGCACTAACTCCTCTAGTGGAGTGTGCTCTTAAATCGCAGGGTGGAACCCTACGCTTTAATCCATATGCCTGGACAATAGTCTGGCGAATCCACCTGGATATAGAAGAACTTGTTGCCGGCTGTCCCTTCCTAGGACCCTCAGGCAAGGCAAAAAAGCAGTCAGTCTTCCGAAAAGGAGCTGACATATTTCCAAGTAAACTTTAATTGCTCTCACCACATCCAGTGAGTGAAGCAACCTTTCCTCCCTAGTTTTTAGGGTTTGGAAAAAAGGAAGGTAAAATGATATCCTGATTCAAATGAAATTTGAAAACCACTTTTGGTAGAAAAACCAGACGAGGTCGCATGACCACTTTGTCCTCATGAAGAGCCATAAAAGGTTCTTTGTACGAAAGGGCGGCCAATTCTGACACCCTTCTAGCCGATGTTATAGCCATTAGGAAAACTAATTTCCTGGTCAATAGGACCAAAGGGCTATGCCTAATAGGTTCAAAGGGCTGACTCTGTAAGGCTGACAGTACCAAATTTAGGTCCCAAGGACATAAAGGTGGTTTAAGAGGTGGCCTCAGGTGTGTTACTCCCTTGACAAAGGTTCGCACCAAAGAATGGGATGCAATTGGTCTTTGGAAAAAAAACGATAAGGCCGAAACCTGTCCCTTCATTGTCCCTAAAGCAAGCTGCAAGTCTACTCATGTTTGGAGAAAGGCGAGCACCCTTCCAATCGTATACCTACGAGGGTTCCATTTGCTTTTCTCACACCAAGAAATGTATGACTTCCAGACTCTATAATAGATAGCTCTAGAAACTGACTTTCTAGCGTTTATCAAAGTAGACAAGACTGAACCCATAATACCACGGTCTTTCAGTAGTCTGATTTCAATAGCCAGGCCATCAAATTCAGCAACCGTAAAGAAGGATGGAATATGGGCCCTTGAGACAACAGGTCTGGGCGGCAAGGAAGATCCAACGGATCTCCTACTGCCAACTTCACAATCTCCGAGTACCATGATCTCCTGGGCCACGCTGGGGCCACTAAGATCACCAGCTTCCGTTCCTCCCGTATTCTACGTAGTAAGTGCGGCAGAATTTGGATCGGAGGGAAGGCATATATCAGAGAATACTGATCCCAAGGAACTACTAGCGCGTCTATCCCAGCAGCAGGCGGATCCTTGATCCTGGACACAAACCTGTCCAGTTTGGCATTGAATCTGGATGCCAGCACATCCACATCTGGGGTCCCCCAGTATTGGCAGATCTGTAGAAAAACTTTGGGATGTAGGGACCATTCCCCTGGTAACAATTTCTGGCGACTCAGGAAATCCGCCTGCCAATTGTCCACCCCCGGGATAAACACTGCCGAAAGAAACGGCACATGATTTTCTGCCCAGGTTAGTATATGATTTACTTCTCTTTGGATATACGCCACTACTGTGGAGTTGTCGGACTGAACTCTGACCGGAAAACCCCGCAATCTGGACGTCCAGAATCGCAGGGCCAGACGAGCTGCCCCGAATTTCCAGTAGATTGATGGGCAGAGTCTTTTCTGTCTGGGACCATATTCCCTTTACAGATGCTTCCTCTAGGACTGCTCCCCAGCTGAGAAGACTGGCGTCCGTGGTCACCACTTTCCAGGCTACTGGTGGGAAAGATTTCCCTCTTTGTAAGTTGCTGGTTCTTAAACAACAAGAGAGGTTCCATAGAAGCTGTGGAGATAGAACCATTGGCTGATCCAAGGTTCAAGCAGACTTGTCCCAGGCTTTCAGGATACTGTTCTGGAACACTCTGGAGTGGAACTGCACATATGGCACTGCACTGAAAGATTACACCATCTTGCCCAATAACCTCATGCACAGCCAGATAGAAGGTGTTGGTTCTTTTTTCACCTTCTGTACAAGTTCCACTATGGAGGCGACCTTTAAGGGCGGAAGAAACACCTTTTCTTGGGCGGTGTCCAAGACCAGACCCAGATACACCAAGGTTCGGGTTGGAAAAAGAGCTGACTTGTCCAAATTTAGTACCCAACCTAGGCGTTGTAAGACCCGCACTGTATTTGACACGTTTAGAACTAGTGTAGGGCGAGAGCAATCCCTTAGAAGTAGATCATCCAGGTATCCTATTATGGAGACTCCTTGAGATCTTAGGGAAGCCAGTAATTGGGCCAGAACTTTTGTGAAGACCCTGGGGGCCGTGGCTAGACCGAACGGTAGTGCCACAAACTGGAAATGACTGCCCTCTACAGTGAAACGTAAGAATCTTTGGTGTGGACCGAAAATCAGGCACATGAAGGTAAGCATCCTTGATGTCTATGGATGCCAAAAAGTCTCCCTTTCTCAGGGACCTTATTACTGAGCGAACCGACTCCATGCGGAAAGGTCGGACGTCTACAAAGAAGTTGAGAGCCTTGAGGTCTAAAATGGGCCTTACTTCCCCATTTGGTTTCGGCACGGTGAACAGGTTTGAGTAAAACCCCCTGAATCTTTCTTCATGCGGGACCTCTACAATTACCCCCTGCATCAGCAGATGGTGTAAAGCTAGGAGTAGGCAACTTCTTTTCTCCGGATCCGCCGGGACCCTTGAGTGTAGAAAGCGGTTCGGGGGAACCTCCCGGAACTCTATTCTGTAAGTGTTCTTTACAGTGGAAATGACCCATTTGTCTTGAACCAGTTCCTCCCAGGCCTCCCCAAACAGCCGAATCCTGCCCCCCACCCGTGAGAGCGGGGGTGTCCCTTCACAAGGTAGACTTGAAGTTGGGCTTGGGTGGCTTTTGGGTCCAGGGTATTTTCTGACCCTGTGGTCTTTTAAACGGCTGACGACGGCTGAGGACGTCAATACCGTTTTGGGGAAGAGGCACCAGGCCCTGGGGGATTAGGAATTTTATAAGAGGGCTGCTTCCCCTTCTTTTTAATAGGAAGCAGGGCACTCTCTCCTCCAGAGATCTTTTGGATATATTTATCCAGATCATCGCCAAACAGGCATTCTCCATGAAATGGAAAGGCAGCAAGTAGCCTTTTACATGGTGTCTCAGCAGATCAGTTCTTTAGCCACAATACTTGGCGCATATGAACTGATAATAACGCAAAACGAGACATCTGTTGAATTGAGTCCTTTAAAGCGTCTACCGCAAAACACAAGGCATGAGGGATCTCTGATAGCTCTTCAGCAGATTCCCCCTGGCAAGGCATGCTTTTTACTATCCTTTAGGGATTGACAAACCCCAATAGCTGCAATAGCAGGCTGAACTGCTGCACTGGCAACCGAGAAGGAGGCCTTCAATAAGGACTCTAGCTTTTTATCAGCCGGATCCTTGAACACCTGGGCATTATCCACTGGACAGGTTAAGTTTTTATTCACGGAAGATATGGCAGCGTCTACCAAAGGTGTGCTCCATTTCTTCCTAAACTTCTCCTCCATAGGAGACAAAAAAGAAAACCTTTTGGGAGGTAAGTATATCCTGTCAGGATGCTCCCAGTCCACATAAATCACCTACTCCAGTAACGGATGCAAGGGATAGGCTTGGGAAATTTGCTTATGTCGCAAAGACCCCAGAGTGGAACAAGCGAATGCAGACTCTTGAACCAGGGGTAACCTAAACGCAATTCGTACCATCTCCATTAGAGATTGGATAAACAATTGCTGGCAATGGGAGGCTGAAATTGGCTCCGTCCTGACGCGCACCTGTGACGTGGATAGTGGCGGTGGCGCACGCGTACACCGGTGGTGTGCGCGCGGCGCGCACTCGCACGCAAAAAATTTAAAAAATTTAAAAGTGCGCGCCAAACCGGCCTCTGTAATCCTAGCACAGCTCAAGGTTACACTAGCAGTTTTACAAGGGGAAATACATATATTCACATGTATATATATAAAAAAGCCCCAAAGGGAGTACTCACATCCCAAGCAGCAGGACCTGTCTTGCCAGGCCCAATCTTCCCCCATCACGGCAGGTAGCGCCTCTAGGGACCTTCAGGGACCGGGTCCCCCATATTGGGGTCCACACCCCTGGACCTGTAAAGCACCCTTTATGGTTTCCTTGGGCAAGATTGACCAGAAATACCAATTTTAACAAGGGTCCAGCGCCTAAAAAGGACACATTACAAGCAACAACCCGTTCTTGAACTGAGGTTCAGGTACCATGCACTTTAGCTTAGTAAGCCATCCAAATGGATCCGATTATAAACATCCTCAGTGGGACATTTTCTTTGAAGAAACTTGAAGAGCTTCAACAGCCATGACCATCACCTTCAAGACACTGGCGAAAAAACGGAGGCACTTCCTGTGTAGGAGGAGTTATATGGGAGGAACCGTCTTACTATTGGTTGCCAGTGTCCAATCACCTAAAGGTAAGCGTATAACCCACTTAGTCATTATTATGGTGCTCTGTGTCCCATGATGTACGATAAAGAAAAGGGGATTATTGCCAGAGATAAAATGATAATTCTCCTACTCTACAAGACTCTGGTCCAGCCGCACCTAGAGTATGCTGTCCAGTTCTGGGCACCACTCCTCAGGAAAGATGTACTGGTAATGGAGCGAGTACAAAGAGGGGCAACAAAGCTAATAAAGGGTCTAGAGGATATTATGAGGAAAGGTTGCGAGCACTGAACTTATTCTCTCTGGAGAACAGACGCTTGAGAGGGGATATGGTTTCAATTTACAAATACCATACTGGTGACCGCACAATAGGAATAAAACTTTTTTGCGGAAGGGAGTTTAACAAGACTCATGGCCACTCATTAAAATTAGAAGAAAAGAGGTTTAACCTCAAACTACGTAGAGGGTTGTTAACTGTCAAAGTGGCAAGCATATGGAATTCCCTTCCACAGGCGGTGGTCTCAGCGGGGAGCATTGATAGTATCAAGAAACTATTACATAAGCACCTGAACGACCACAACATACAGGGATATACAAGGTAATACTGACATATAATCACACACATAGGTTGGACTTGATGGACTTGTGTCTTTTTTCCACCTCACCTACTATGTAACTATGTAAATAAGAGAGTTCTTTGCCATGAGGTGCCATGTTGAACTTCCAGTGAGCAGTATGAGAGAGTGAAAGTGATAACACCAAATTTAACACACCTGCTCCCCTTTCACACCTGAGACCTTGTAACACTAATGAGTCACGTGACACCGGGGAGCAAAAATGGCTAATTAGGTCCAATTTGGTAATTTTCACTTAGACCTTTTTCAGGTAAAGCGTTGTTTGTTTTAGCGGCGCTTTACCGCTGTTTAGGCGGCACTTTTCAGCTGCTAGTGGGGCACTTTTAACCCCAAAGAATGGGTTAACAAACTCCCATGTTGCAGTGTTCCAAAGCGCTTTTCATTCATTCCAATGGGCAGGGCGTTTTAGGAGCGCTAAATACAGCGCTCCCAACCCGCCCCAAAGAAGCCGCTTGCAGGACTTTTCGGAACATCCCGCAAGCACACCGCCCGAGTGTGAAAAGTCACACTTGAATGGATGGGAGGCGGTTTTCAGGCGCTTAGCAGAGGCTATTTCCAGCGCTAAAGTGCCTGAAAACCACCCCAGCATGAAAGGGGAATTATTGTTGAGTTATTTTGGGGGGACTGCAAATTTACACTTTTATACAAGCTGTACACTCACTACTTTTACATTGTATAAAAGTGTCATTTCCTCAGTGTTGTCACATAAAAAGATATAATAAAATATTTATAAAAATGTGAGGGGTGTACTCACTTTTGTGAGATACTGCATTCGTATTGCGGTTGGCAAGTGGTTATACAACATACAATAGTTATAAAGTGTATTTCCAAAGTGGTGTAATCAGCACTACCCTTACAGTACAGTTACTGTTACAGAAAAAAAAATCTATACACCGATCAGCCATAACATTGACCACCCACCTAATATTGAATAGGTCGCCCTTTTTGCTGCCGAAACAGCCCTGGCCCATCAAGGCATGGACTTCACTAGACAAAGCTTTACACTGCCTGCACCAGCTTGCCTCCCCATATGGCATCCTGGTGCCATCTCTTCCCAAAGGAAAGCGACGTGCACACACACCCCGCCATCCACATAATGTATTTGAAAAAATGTAATTCATCAGACCAGGCCACCTCTCCCTCCATTGCTCTGTGGTCCAGCTTTTCAGCCATTTGAGCTACAGTAGCTCTTCTATTGGATCTTAGATCTATTGGATCACTGACTGATTGGTTCCTTCTCTTCCTTCCAGTGATGGCATGCTCTGACTGAACCCTAACATATGTGGCTCAAAATGGCTTTATTGTAAGATAAAAATCCCTTTAGGGGATGAATGAACAGATAGCAAATGACAACAGAATAACACGATAATGAAAACACCGTAAAGCAATGGACACAGCACAGTGATGCAACCATATGGTAGATATACACAGCAGTTATAAAAAGCAGCATATACTTGGTTATCTAAAAATAAGAGGTCCTCTCTAAACCCTGGCCAGTGGGCCCCAAGTACAATTAATCCAAGTTGAGGCCCTAGATTTCCAGATCTCCTCTGGTGTCTTCAGAGGCTGTCTCTCATTGCAGCAGTACAGGAACAGCCACAGCACGAGAACAGCAATTCAGTCTTTGGTGGGCACAGGAAAGTGTCAACCGTAAAAAGCCAACCCTCCACTGGCAACCATAAAGAGTTGTAACTGGAACAGAATGCCTTTCACTACTCCAGATGGGCCCTGGCTTATTCAGTGGCTGTCTCTGCTTTCAGAAATACAGGAACAGCAACTCTGGTGGGCACAGGACAGCAGCGCAGGAACAGCAATACAGTCCCTGCTGGGCTCAGGACAACAACTCAGTACTCACAGCTCTCAGCGGCACAGTCTCTGCCTACAGGTCCCAGCAGCAACTCTCTGCAGGTCTCCTCAGTGGCAGCACAGCACCCCTGGGCATGTAAATTAAATAAATAGATTATGTAGAAATAAATTATGTTTTTATAAGATGTATGCCTCTGTACCTTTTCTGTATTTTAGTATGATTTAAAGACACATATAAGTGTAGGGATGTTAGTACCAATCATATCTGCTGGGATATCTATTGTTTAAACCAAAGGAAGTGAATGGACTTATTCCCAACAAGACAAAAACACCAAAAAAGTGACAGGGTTTACCCCTTCCCTACTCTATCCAAAACTGAAGAAAATGTCCATACATAGAACTCATCTGTAGACACCCCAATACAGTTACACTTTATTGTCAAAAGTATTGGGGTGCCTGCCTTTACACGCACATGAACATTAATGAAATCCCATTCTTAGTCCATAGGATTCAATATTGAGTTGGCCCACCCTTTGCAGCTATAACAGCTTCAACTCTTCTGGGAAGGCTATCCACAAGGTTAAGGAGTGTGTCTATGGGAATGTTTGACCATTCTTCCAGAAGCACATTTGTGAAGTCAGGCACTGATGTTGGACGAGAAGGACTGGCTCGCAGTCTCTGCTCTAATTCATCCCAAAGGTATTCCATTGGGTTGAGGTCAAGACTCTGTGTGCAGGCCAATCAAGTTCCTCCACCCTAAATTTTGCTCATCCATGTCTTTATGGATCTTGCTTTGTACACTGGTCCAAATCATTTGGTGAAGGGAGAATTATGGTGTGGGGTTCTATTTCAGGGGTTGGGCTTGGCCCCTTCATGCTCTCAACTTTGTGGGAACAGTTTGGGGATGGCCCCTTCCTGTTCCAACATGACTGGGCACCAGAGCACAAAGCAAGGTCCATAAAGACATGGATGAGTGAGTTGGAATGAATTAGAGTGGAGACTGTGAGCCGGACATTCTCGTCCAAAATCTGTGCCTGACCTCACAAATGTGCTTCTGGAAGAATGGTCAAACATTCCCATAGACACACTCCTAAACCTTGTGGACAGCCTTCCCAGAAGAGTTGAAGCTGTTATAGCTGCAATAGGTGGGCCAACTCAATATTGAACCCTACAGACTAAGATTGGGATGCCATTAAAGTTCATGTGCGTGTAAAGGCAGGTGTCCCAATACTTTTGCCAATATAGTGTATATTAATATTTCTGCAGTGCCCAATTATGTTGTGAGATATAATTTTGATTTATGAATTTCAAGGCTTTGACTTGAAATAATTTTTCTTTACTTGAAGCCCATGCAGGACATCAGAAGAGGTAGCCAAATTGCTACTCTAATGCCTTGTACACTCGATAGGATTTTCCAACAACAAAATCCATGTTTTTTTTCCAAAGGATGTTGGCTCAAACTTGTCTTGCATACACACGGTCACACAAATCTTGTTGGAAATTCCAAACGTCAAGAACGCGGCGACGTACAACATGTACAACGAGCCGAGAAAAATTAAGCTCAATAGCCAGTGCGGCTCTTCTGCTTGATTCCGAGCATGTGTGGAACTTTGTGCGTCGGAATTGTGTACACACGATCGGAATTTACAACAACAGATTTTGTTGTCGGAAAATTTGAGATCAAGATTTTACATTTTGTGTGACGGAAATTCCAATGGAATATATCCGATGGAGCCTACACGCGGTCTGAATTTCCGACAACAAGCTCCCATAGAACATTTTCCATCGGAAAATCCTATCGTGTGTACGGGGCATAAGTTAAATAATGCAGGCCCAATATGGCTCCATCTCTCATCCACAGCAACATTATATAAACCACGTAATAAATGTTACTGAGGGGATGGCGCATGATCAGTGTGTTTTTCTGAATAGCCCATAAACACAAGTCAGTTAAAAGCTAAATAATTTATGGGTATGACATTTGCAGAAATAACACTTGTCCAGCGGCATCACCTGGCATTTTCAAGGTGACCAAAGTTTATCTTAAAATAAACCATTATTTCATCTTTACAAAAACTCCATGTCCAAACCGCAGTCCATCTTTTTAAAGCCCTTCTTAATATAAATATATCTATATATGTACAGTAAAATATATATAGATATATATAGAATCTTAATGGTATTCAAAAACCAAGCAACTAGGAGTGCAATTCATTTTTGAAACATGTTTTATTCATACTCAAAAGAATAAAAACATACAAATACCACGGTATCTTAAAAAAGGCCCCGGAATAAAGGATGCCTAGTTTATTAAAAGAAATAGTAGTAAAAGAGGTATCAATACTCCATAATCACATACTACAAGTATCAGTGTTTCTCTACATACACCACCTACTACAAAATTATGCTCATATACTGTACATCGATCAGCAACTTGAGCTACAGTACCTCTTCTATTGGATTGGACTACGCGGGTCAGACTTCACTCCCCACATGCATCAATGAGCCTTGGCCACCCATGATCCTGTCTCATGTTCAGAGGTGGCTCTAGGCTTTGTGAGGCCTTAGGCAAAATATAGACATGACGCCCCTTTCAGGGGTCAAGGAAGAAGCCCGAGGGGGAGCATCTTATTACTGCTGCTGCTTGTGTGGTTGGGATGTACACTGTGCCAATCACATGGGAATGGGATGAATAGGAGAGGAGGGTCAGCAGGGATTGACGCAGTACACATCCCACCCACACAGGCAGCAGCAGTAATAAGATGCTCTGCCTCAGGGTTCTTCTTTAGCCCCTGAAAAAATGGGGGTGGGGATGGGACTGGGAACCATGGGGTAAGGGAGAAGGGGGGAGTGGGTAGGAGATGAGGGATGGATAGAGGAGAATTGGAATGAAACTGGGGAATCCTGTTCTGTATAGGGATAGAGAGAGGGAGAGAGAGGGATGGAGGGAGAAAGAAAGAGGAAAAAGAGAGAGGGATGGAGGAAGAAAGAAAGAAAGAGAGAGAGAGAGAGAGAGAGAGAGAGGGGGATGGAGGGAGGAAAAAAGAAAGAGGGATGGAGGGAGAAAGAAAGAGGGGGAAAAAGAGAGGGATGAAGGGAGGAAGAAAGAGAGAAAGAGAGAGGGATGAAGGGAGGAAGAAAGTAAAAAAGAGAGAGGGATGGAGGGAGAAAGAAAGAAAGGGAGAGGGATGGAGGGAGGAAAAAAGAAAGGGATGGAGGGAGAAAGAAAGAGAGAGGGATGGAGAGAGGAAGGGAAAAAAAGAGAGGGAGAAAAAAAAGAAAAGGTGCCCCTTACATCAGAATACTCACTGGGAGGCAGGAGAGAGAAGGGAGGAAGCGGATGGATGGATGTATCAGGCTGCATTTCACCTTTTCTGGTCGCTGGGCTTGAAACTTATTTCCCACATATCCCCTTCTCTAAGGCAGAACAATGTCGGGGAGTGTGGGCAGAGCAGACACAGGAGGAGAGGGCGGGAGGAGGAGGAGCAGAAGCAGCTCTCTCTCCTCTCCCATCTGTGAGGGAGGGGGAACTGTCAACGCTGATTCTCCCTCTGGCTGTGATCCGGAGCTGTCCGTGAGCTCCTGTCCCCCAGTGAATTGGTCCTGATCATAGCCCCATGTTGGACAGCTTACAGACCGGACGGGTCTCGGCACTGTGCTGATTGCAGGGGGATCGCTGCAGCAGCCTAAGAGGCAACTCTTTAATTAGGCAAATTAGGCGGCTGCAAGGTCCCTGTGGGTGGGAGGCCTTAGGCGGCCGTCTAATTTGCCTAATTAAAGAGCCGCCTCTGCTCAGATTCTTTGGTTTTCCTTCCTTGGATTACTTTTGGTAGGTCCTGACCACTGCAGATAGGGAACATCCCACAAGAGTTGCTTTGACGTAGTTGTCTAGTCATTATAATTTAGAAAAAATGAAAAATATACTGCACTGTGAAAAGGAAATACAAAAATAGCAGCCAGCACAACTGTAGACAAAGAAGCAATGTATGTATATTTGGAAAAGTGCAGCGCTAATTAAGTATATAAGTGAAATTGTTAAATGATTGAATACCTGCATTTACACAATACATAAATACTAAAGAAAATAATTCAAAACAGTTATATTCCTTCCACCATATGTGAAATACAGTGAATCTTACTGTGTTGGTTTTGTGTCTGCATCAGTCACAAGTGTTAATAACAATCGTGAGTATAGACAACTATTTGAAAAGTCCAAAACATAAAAGTATAGTCCAAAAAACAAAACAGAAGAATTCAACCACCAATGTGACCCTTTAGAGTAGAAGGATAGCCGAAAACACCACCACCATTGATAGGAGGAGGCTTATCAGAAATCGTTGACTTGAAGAGGCATATACCCCCCAAGTCAAAAAAGGCTTGTTAATCAGTAAACCTGATGGGTAAAACTGGTCCTGGATCCAAAATGGCTAATCAACATCAACAAGCCAAGGCATTAATAGAATGCAGAAGATACTGTAATTTCATGTAGAGGACAGAGGCTCGGTAACCACATAACACCCTTGTCAAAGTCACTCAAATCCTTCTGCTTGCCCATTTTTTCTGTTTTCAATGCATCAACTTCAGGGACAACATGTTCACTTGCTGCCTAATATATCCCACTTACTTTCAGGTGCCATTGTAAAGAGATAGTCAATGTTATTCACTTTACCTGTCAGTGCTCATAATGACTAAAGACTAACTTCACTTTTTTCAGGCAGAATTTAACTTTTCATAAAAAATATAAGCCTTTTGTGATGTAATTTCTGCCCCAGCTATCCCAATGTTACCTAGTTAGTCTGGTTGATCGGCTTAGCGAATCACAATGCAGAGCCCTGTGTTTACTAACAACACAGGGCTCTGTACATGGAGCAGCGATGTGAATGAAAAGACAACCACATTGATTACTAGAAGCAGCACATACTACACATTGTTAGGTACCCAGTTAACCCCTTGATCACCCTAGATGTTAACCCCTTCCCAGCAGTGTCATTAGTAAAGTGATAGTGTATAGTAATTTCACTGATCAATGTATTAGTGTCACTGGTAATGTCAGTTTCAGATTGCCACGCCGCACTATCAATTCCCACTAATCAGCGCCAAGAGTAGTATAGGAAAATAAGTAAATAAAACTTCCAGTATACATACCATAGTTTGTAAATGATATAACGTTCACACAAACCAATCAGTATACACCTATTGAGATTTATTTATTGGATATTTTATAGCAGAAAATAAAAAATATTGTTTTTTTTTTTTTCAACATTTTCTGTCTTTTTTGTTTATGCAATTTTAAAATCCCTGTGGTGATAAAATACCACCAAAAGTAAGCAATTTCGTTTGGGTGCAGCGCTGCATGACCGAACAATTGCCAGTTAAAGTAGCGTAGTGCCGAATAGCAAAATGTCTTGGTCATGAAGGGGGTAAAATCTTCCTGAGCTTAAAGGAGAAGTACAGCCAAAGCTCATTTGGCTGTACTTCTCCTGTGGATCACAGGAGTGCAGTTTGCTTTACACTCCTATGACCCGTTTTCATAAGACAGTGGGCTGAAGCCCACTGTTGACTAACAACACAGAGTCGGTCCAGATTCAGGCAAGATTGCGACAATGAAGTTGGGATTCACCCACATGCCTGTACCGGCACTCGGATCAGCCACTCGCACCAGGTGGGGGGGGGCAGAGCAGAGAGCTGCTGACTGACAGCCACAGAGCCGGTCCAGGCTTCAGCAAGACCGCGCTTACAGTATATGGTTAGGATCCACCCACATGCCTGGACCGGTAGCCAGCTCAGCGAGCCAATGAGAGCCTAAGCCGGCCACTCCTGTCTCCTCCAGAATCCAGCACTCCAGTGAGCGATGGGGCAGAGCAGAGAGCTGGTGACTGAGTCACCAGCTCTCTGCTCAGGAAACACAGAGAACTGAGCGATCAGCAGTGTTTCATCGCTTGGTTCTCAGTGTTAGAGCCGGACCAGACACTGCCAGGGCAGACGGCGTGCCTTACGGACCCCCACATAAAGCACAGGGAGCGAGATAAACTACTCAGTATACTCCCCATCTCCCTCTGAAATGAAGGATTATAGAAAGGCCTTTCCAGACCCTCACTGAGAGACCCCTTTGTCTTAGCTTTTAAGTTCCTGTCACCAGTTATTTTGCATCTTGGGGAGAGTGCTACAGCATTACCCTTGGGGTTTGAGAGGCTGCAACAGAGGCCAGACCAGACCTCCTAATGGGCCATCCACCGGCAGTGACAATTCCATTTTATTTTTCCTTGAACATCTTTGTACTTGGGTGCTGCGTCATTCCCCTCATATCGAATACAAATTCTCCTATATAAATACCCCCGATGAAAGGGCTTTGAACCTGAAACGTGACGGGTACCGAGGGTACTGAAGAGTCTTTCTCGGACATTGGAGAGTAACTACTTGACACATGTACCAATATTCTACTGCAAGAAAATATGTCATTTGTCAATTGTCTCTGTGTGTTTTAACAATTATCATATATGTTATTGATTATTTTTTATCATATATTTTTCAATAAATACCAATTTTATATACAAGTTTGTGTTGTTGCCATTTAAAGTCCCACCTAGGGGGAAATCCATTCTTTCTATACAATAGGGTTGTGGCAACTCATATTTGTTCTGCTATGGTGAAAACATTCTTCTACTCAGTGTTAGAGCCGGACCAATGCTGCATCCACCTAGTTAAGTATGAATCTGGAAAAAATAAATATACTTCTATTTTAAGTGGTTATTGCAGGGTACATTTGTAAAAAAGTACAACTCGCATCTCAAAAGGTTTGGACCAGCTGTCCCCTTACCATATATCCCCAGACTATAATCTTCATTTAGGCAATGGCCTTGTTTGCTAACTTTCCCTCAACCAGCAGGCTTCAGTGTACCATATCTATACAGCCTTTAGTTCATAGGCCCTAATGCAAAAGCCATCTACTTGCATTACATTCTTTAACCACTAGCCAACCAGCCGCTGCAGTTATACTGTGGCAGGTTGACTTGGCTGGGCAAATCGCCATAGCTGTACGTTGCTCCCTTAAGACGTGACGCCCAGTGCGTGTCCCCAGAGCCGATGAGCATGCCCGGGGGGCACGATGACTGTCGTGACAGAGCAAGAACCGGGATCTGTGTGTGTGAAAACACACAAATCCCGGTTCTCTCAGGGGAGAGAGATTGTGCGTTCCTACTAAGTAGGAACTCACCTGACTCCCCTAGTCAGTCCCACCCCCCCCCACACCCCAAAGTTAGAACACACCCAGGGAACACAGTTAACCCCTTGATCGCACCCTAGTGTTGACCCCTTCCCTGCCAATGACATTTATACAGTAATCAGTGGCTATTTTTAGCTCTGATCTCTGTATAAATGTCAATGGTCCCAAAATAGTGTCAAAAGTGTCCGATCTGACCGCCACAATATCACAGTCCTGATAAAAATCGCAGATCGCTGCCATTACTAGTAAAAAAAAAAATAATAAAAATGCCATAAATCTATCCCCTATTTTGTAGACGCTATAACTTTTGTGCAAACCAATCAATATATGCTTATTGCGATTTTTTTACCAAAAATATGTAGAATACATATCGGCCTAAACTGAGGAAAATGTTTTTTGTTTTTTTTTAAATTGGGAATATTTATTATAGCAAAAACGACAAAATATTGTGTTTTTTTCAAAATTGTCTCTCTTTATTTGTTTATAGTGCAAAAAATAAAAACCGCAGAGGTGATCAAATACCACCAAAAGAAAGCTCTATTTGTGGGGAAAAAGGACATAAATTTTGTTTGGGTACCACGTCACATGACCGCGTAATTGTCAGTTAAAAACGACGCAGTACCGAATCGCAAAAAATGGCTTGGTCAGGAAGGGGGCAATTCTTTCCGGGGCTGAAGTGGTTAAAATTCTCACTAAATAAGGGATCTAAAAGTTTTTCAAAAATGTTTGTAGTACCAGATTGGACTTTGACCTGTTTCTCATTGACTCTGCTGAGAAAATCCTATGCAAAGGCCAACACCATAACTACCTTAAGGCCAACAAACCTGACATTCCCATGGCTCGCACCCTGAGGGCAATTCAACATCCCAAATCGACCATATGCCTAAAAACAGCCGATAATGCCTATACCAGAAATCCTGTTAGGATTTTAGAGGTATTAGGGTCCAACCTCGCAAAACTCTACTCTTCCACACAGAACTTCAATCCCACAAAAGCAGCAGCCCTTTTCTCTCGTATCACCCTCCTACCTCTCCAACAAGAGCAACTTGACCTATTAGAGGGCCTGATCACAGAACTTGAGGTCTCAACTTCCATTAAAGCGTTGAAACCCAACAAACGACCAGGACCTGATGGGTTCTTGACAGCCTATTATAAGAACTTTTCACCCATTCTGACCCCCCTATTGACCAAAGCCTTCAATTCCTTGCTGATCAGGCACTCTTTTAGAACCGAAACTCTGACCTCCATATTCTCCATGCTACCCAAACCTAAATCAGACCTTTCATCTTGGATCAACTATCGGCCCATCTCCCTCCTCAACTTAGACATTAAGCCAAAATTATTGCGACCCAACTGAAGTCTATTATACGACGATTGATTCATCAGGACCAAACAGGCTTCATGCGCACACGCCAAGCCGGTGACAGTATCAGACGTGCCATCCTACTCGCCCATGCAGCTAAAACTAGATGAATACCTACATGCCTTCTATCCCTTGACATCAGGAAAGCCTTTGACACGGTGGCATGGCCATACCTACGATTCACTTTGTAGAAGTGGGGCTTCGGGGGCCATTTCCTAACCTGGGTTGCCTCTTTATATAACGACCCCTGGGCCTACATTAAATATGCAGGCTATAAATCTGCGATGTTCAACATCAAAAGAGGCACCAGACAGGGCTGCCCTCTTTCCCTGTTGCTATTTGTTTTACTTATAGAACCACTGGCTCAACTGATCAGGTCGGATCCTGATGTCAAGGGTATAGACCTGGGAGGTCACTACAATAAACTCTCTTCGCACCTCTGCCCCCAATCTTTTAGCGATATTGGCCAAGTTTGCCCAAATCTCTAGCCTACAAATCAATTCTCAGAAATCAAATGCACTCAACATCTCCTTATCGCAATCAGATCTCCAACAGGCTAAATCCTCCGTACCATTCACTTGGGTACCCCACCAACTCCCTTACTTAGGGATACAACTTACGGCTTTGATAACTGACCTCTTCTCTGCAAATTACTTACCTTTACTGAGACACGCTACTACACTTATGTCACAATGGTCTGCCTTACCATTATCCTGGTTAGGAAGGATCAACGCCACGAAAATGACAATAAAATTTCTTTATTTTTTCAGAGTCCTCCCCATCCCACTACCGGCCTACTTTCTACGACTAACACAATGTAGAGTAATGTCTTACATATGGGGGGCCACAAAGCCTCGCATTCCGAAAGCTACCCTATTTTTCCACAAACTGAGTGGGGGCTTAGGCATACCCAATTTCTCCACATATTATAATGCTGCACAGCTAGCCCAACTCCCCAAGTACCACACAACCACCGAAACACCGCTATGGGTTGCTATTGAATCAGTGGAATGTGACTCCATCTCGGTAGCTAACATGCTTTGGCTTCAACCTAACGATAGAACAGGAATTACCAATCCTGTCACTAAGCATGCCCTGTCCATATGGGACAAATTTAGGAATACTCACAAACTCCAGTCCCCACATAATCCTCTCTTGTCCTTTCTCAGAAACCCAGCTTTCTATCCAGTGTGGGAGTCCCCGACTGCATTCACAGCATGGTCCACGGCAAATATATTTAGACTACACCAACTAACCTCTCATGACAGAATTTTGACATTCCCCACCTTATGCGAGACCTTCGGACTCCCCAGATCGGAACTTTTCCGATATCTACAAATTAAAAATTTCTACACCCCATATATTAGGACGGGATCTCCATTAACTCAGCTTACCCAATTTGAACGCATTTGCAAAAGTAACCCACACACCAGAGATCTAATATCGACCTTATATCAACACCTAAGTAACAACTCAGACAATTCATTACCTGCCTACACTATTAAATGGGCCCAAGATCTGGGACGCACTTTCAAGACTGCTGACTGGTCTGCTATATGGCTTACCACCAAATCTTCCTCCATTAACTGCTCAGCAGTAGAAACGAACTTCAAGGTCCTAGTATGCTGGTAAATTGTTACTGCCAGAATTGCAAAATACGTTCCGGCGTATCCTGGAAATTGTTTCCGAGGCTGCGCAGCTCTAGGCACCAACATGCATATTTGCTGGCAATGCCCAAAACTTTTCACAATGGCTTCTGAAGCTCTTGAGACCAATGTCACTATGGACCCGGCTACTGCCCTCTTAAATTTAAAGCCAGCAGAGCTTTCCCATAATCAATTCCAACTACTGACCCAACTCACTACTGCGGCCAAACAGACTATTTCCAAAGCATGGAAAATGCAGACATTGGTTGTGGCTGAAGCAAAACATAGAATGAATATGTCCCTTATCTTTGCTAAAATTACCGCCATGGAAATTGATAAAGTCAAGAAATTTAAGAAACTATGGATCCCTTGGGTAAAACATTATCTTCCCCCTGACTTGATGAGTCTTTACTTATGCCCTGGTAGTACAGTCCACCTACCTATGCAGGCCTTGTTCCCTGCTTCTCTCGCATTGTCCACTTTTTCTTTTTTTCTACTGAATTAGCGGATCCCCTTGATGGGAGCCCTACTGCCATGCCACGGAACCCCTTCATCCCTCTTCTCCCATTTCTCCCTTTCTCTCTACTCTATCAGCACACTAGTGCCTCCCTCAAAGCTAGTGTTGACTTCAATGAGACATCATGTGTAGGTCCCCTCTATCACTTATACTAAGGTTAGAACTAGGGCAAACTTTCATTCGTGACTGATCAATGCTTGCAACTTATGTATGCTACAACCTTTTGCCGACAATACACGAAGTATGGAACTTCTTGTACCCAATATATCCCTACCCCATAGGTCAAACTCCTGCTTTGGAACTGAACTTTCCTGGGACGGGTGGTAAGAGACCCCTCCTGTCCACAGCATGTTCGCATTGGGGTGGACAGGTAGATCGAGACCTCTTCCGACATCCCTTAGGATCACACATGTTTGATCTCTTGGAATCCCTTTCCTCCCTATTTCCTACAGAATTCCCTACCACAGTACAGCCATTATTTGTACAGTACTCAATTTCAACCGACCATGTATATTTCCTGTACCCAATTGTACCATTACTGTTGTTCTCTCATTGAAAATTGTAAGCCTGGTGTCTTTTCCATGAAACGTCATTAAAATCTTTAAACAGGAAAATTGTTTGTAGTGTAACTCATCGGAATAGTTTCAAGAGTTTTAATGGCTTCCAGGATCTTTTAATAAATTCCTTATCTAGGAAGACTAGCCAAAGGAACATCCTCAAAAAGTTTATTGGCTTTCAAAGCTGAGCATAAAGGCAGCTTCTTGAATAACTGTGATTCTGTGCTGTATGTGAAGTGTATGTGAAATTGGTGTTTATGTTGTTTTCCTTGCCTGCTAGCAATCAGTCATGTATTGTTACCAGCTGTCATTTTCTGGTACAAATTTGAGTCGGGTTACTTTAGGGCAATACAGTTGATATTTCAAACCTTTTGATAAATGAGGCTGTCTTTGGCTTTCTTAGAGTTTAAGTTCATGTTAAAACTCGGCATATGAAAGGGGCTTTCTGCTTCCGACAAAGCTTCTGCACATACAATATGTTCACTCACGGTATTCTTCCCAACACATAGTCTTATCAGCTGCTCTTATGGATTAGGCCTAGTTCACACCCATGCATTTTTTAGCAGAAACACACTACAGTCCATTTAACATGGGTTCCTATGGGTTCACATCTGTGCATTTTATGGAAAGTGCCAGGGACTCTTTTCTGGTTTTTGGTTCCACAGACTTCAATGGATCAAAAATGTGTATTGAAAAACGCAAAATGCATCTGGAATATGCAAACTGCAACCTGCATAGGTGTGAATCGGGCCTTATACAGCATATAATGAAGGTTTTTGAGAGGCCACTGAGTGCCTGGAATATCCTCAAATGTTAAATAAGGTGCCAAGCCATTTAGATACCATTGGTCCTTGGCCATGGCTCAAGTTTTGCATGAAAAGTTTTGGCTAGGGTAGTGTAAACCCTTGTGTTTTTCACCTTAATGCATCCTATAGTTTAAGGTGAAAAAACACCTGGCAGTCACCTGCCCCCCAGCCACCCTGTTTTACTTACCTGAGCCCTGGAATTTCACCTGGCGGGGGCGCGCTCTTCCTTTGCCCGGGGTTCTCGGCTCTTGATTGGATAGATTGATAGCAGCGCAGCCATGTGCTCCCGCTGTTGTCAATCAAATCCAATGGTGCGTGTGCCAGGGGCGAGGCCGAGTTTGGCATTCGTGTCTATGGACGCAAATGGTGGACTTGGGAGCATGCCCGCAAGGTAACCCCCTGGGAGAGCGCTTCTCCTAGGGGATTATCTGACAAGAGGAGGAGCTGCCGAGGGACCCCAGAAGTCGGTGTTCGGGGCCACTCTGTGCAAAACGAACTGCACAGTGGAGGTTAGTATGATATGTTTATTTAAAAAAAAAACGCAAACCTTTAAAATCACTTTTAATTTCATGGTTTTTGCCAGTGACATCCCCTGGTGGTACATCATGGAAAGCACAAGAAAGTTAATGTGGGCACTGACTACAGTTCTGTCTGTAGTGCTCATATGTACAAGCCCTTATGCAGCTACCTTCTAGATCAGGGGTGTCAAACTCAATTTCATCGCGGCTTTTTTTATTTTTTTTTCAAAGAATAGGTGCAGGAACTCAAACACGCCCCCCTCCCCCCACTGAATTACAATAAGCGGTGAGTGTGGCCAAATTGCGCTAACAGTGGGAGAATCTTAAAGGGGTCATACAGTGCCTTGAAAAAGTATTCATACCCCTTAAAATATGTTACAAATGTAGCGGTACCCCCGTAGGAGCTGCTGAGTTTTGTGGTCCGTCTGTCACTCTGCCCAGCCAGGCACACAAGTATCCATAGACATGAAAGAGTCCTTGCACTTGTTTTTGTATTTTAATTGAGGGGAATTAAACTTGGATATTGATGGGAAACTTATGAGATGCCCAGGTGATTAAAGTCAAAGTTAGGACTACTATATACATCACAGTATACAGTATATACTTCTCTTGTCCTCCTGCACATCGCTTCCTCTCAGATCATCACTCCTCTCTCCTCCTGCACATCGCTTCCTTTCTTTCACTTACCAGACTAGCTAGCACTAATTTGGTGCCCTTTAAAAGCAGGGACCGCGGGCCCCTATGGTGTAACAAAATATTGAAAAGTCCCAGTGCTAGCTGTCCCTGTGACTTCTGCTCCCAGTATCACCTCTTTAGGCACTGCCAGCCCTCCTGGCTGTAGCTGCCTCATTCCACTGCCCGTGACACCACCATCCTCCAGACTGGCTCTGCACCTATCCCAGATTGATGCATCTCAGTCCTCTCAGGCATGCCTCCCAGTCCTTCCGACGGTGTGCTCACTCGCCAGCCCTCCTGGCTGCCTCTGTGAAACTCCTGGAGACTTGCCCGAAAGTGTTCTCCCACTGTCCTCTCTTGCTCCCTCTGTGCCTCCTGGCCAGTACACCTCTGTGGGTTGTAAGAGGGTCCCGTCCGCACCCAAGCCCATGCCCCCCCAGACTGGGGAGCTAACTCAAAGGCCTCAACAGCCTAACACTCCATCTCCATCTTCCACCCGATCAACTGCCCCCAGCTGGGCTGACCCTGGGTATTTAAAGAGGCCTGCCCCCTGCCAACCCAAGTTGGGGATTGGTCAGGGCTCCCCAGAATACCCCAGGTGGCTCCACCTCCCCACTCCACCTCTCTTTCCAGAACATTCTGGAAAGAAGTGGGAGGTTCTGGTGACACCACCTGTGAGTCACCCAGCACTAGCCTGAGCCACTCCCAGCCGAGATCAAAAATACATCCAGGCTTGGCTGCCAGCAAGCCTGAAAATTTACCTACTCTGGAAAAAACCTGTACACAAATTCCCTAGCACACTAGAGGGTGCTACACAACCAAAAACGTAAATGTATTTTATTGGGATTGTACTGTATGTGATAGACCAACACAAAGTGGCACATAATTGTGAAGTGGAAGGAAAATGATAAATGGTTTTCAAAATTGTTTACAAATAAATATCTGAAAAGTGTGGCTTGCATTTGTATTCAGCCCCCTTTACTCTGATACCCCTAACTAAAATCTAGTGGAACCAAATGCCTCCAGAAGTCACCTAATTAATAAATAGAGCCCATCTGTGTGTAATTTAATCTCAGTATAATTACATCTGTTCTGTGAATCCCTCAGAGGTTTGTTAGAGAACCTTAGTGAACAAACAGCATTATGAAGGCCAAGGAACACACTAGACAGGTCAGGGATAAAGTTGTGGAGAAGTTTATTGCAGTGTTAGGTTATAAAACAATGTTCCAAGCTTAGAACATCTCACGGAGCAATGTTCAATCCATCATCTAAAAAGGGAAAGAGTATGGCACAACTGCAAACCTACCAAGACATGGCCGTCTACCTAAACTGACAGGTCAGGCAAGGAAAGCATTAATCAGAGAAGCAGCCAAGAGGCCCATGGTAACTCTGGAGGAGCTACAAAGATCCACAGCTCAGGTGGGAGAATCTGTCCACAGGACAACCATTAGTCATGCACGCCACTAATCTGGCCTTTATAGAAGAGTTGCAAGAAGAAGGCCATTGTTAAAAGAAAGCCATAAGAAGTCCGTGTTGCAGTTTGCAAGAAGCCACTTGGGGGGGGGGGATGGGGCACAGCAAACATGTGGAAGAAGGTGCTCTGGTCAGATGGGACCAAAATTTAACTTTTTGGCCTAAAACCAAATGGAATGGGCCAAGACAGGTCTCTGCCCACGGAAGGAACTTCAAAAAGATAGAGTCCATATAGAGTCACTGATATTTCCCCCTAAATAGTTATCCAAGGATTCCATATTTTGTGGCTGGTGGGAGAGGAGGAGAAGCTTTCAGCTGTTGCAGCAGGAAAATACAAATTGGTTCAAGTAAATGCTACTAATGCCGTCCCTCCTGTCCAGGTTTTGGGGTCAGCAAGGAAGGATCGCAATTTACCTGTCTCCTGCCCGCTATCGAAGGGTTGCCCACCCCCGGATTAGGATGTGCCCAGGCACACCCAGCACACGCTGGGTGTGCACACAGGTCGTGTCGGGTGTGCCCACCCTGTGTGCACATCTATACCTACCTGCTACATCTGTTAGCAGACCCCAGCTTGCTCACTTCCTGGTAGGGCGATCCTGAGGACCGTGGCCTGGCACTAGCATGCAAGCAAAATCTCCAGTGCTTAGACCCCACACCTCGGGTGAACCTCTGTCATCTGCCAGGGTGATCTGTTAATGTACTTATCCTGCTGGTCAGTGTTAGGCCCTCTACTGCTATAGCTACTGGTCTCCAAGCCTGACCCCTGACCTTGACACTGGCAGCCAGTTCCTTCCTGCAATATAGATTACTCTTCCCCGGCATGATGCCCCAAACCCTGGTAACATTTTTCTATATTCCACTCTGAAACTAGGATCATCCAGCAGTGCTTGTAACTAGTTCTGAGGCCATGCCTTTACTGACAGCTCCCTGTCTCAGTTATTGATTGAAAACTACTCAGATTGGTTATGATGATGTCATCACTAGTGATCACATGGGTTTGTTTGCAAACAAACCTGCCAGATGAGCTGTTTTTGTGCCTCTCACAAAGCAAAGCATTTTGACAGCCTGCTGCAGTTGTTAAAGACACAGAGAGCGGGTGCCACTGTCAGAATATGGTGTCTCAGCAGGGGAAATTCCTCCATCCACGTCATTTGTGTGGACGGGGGGATTTGTGTTTTTTTGTCATTCTCCCCTTTGGCTGAGTGAAAAAATCACTACGTGTATGTATCAAACAAAAAGATATATTTAATGGAAATAATTCTTACTTATGCCCTGTACACATGGTCGTATTTTCCGACGGAAAAAGTGCGATCGGATTGTGTTGTCGAAAATTCCGATCGTGTGTGGGCTCCATCGGACTTTTTCCGTCGGAATTTCCGACACACAAAGTTTAAGAGTAGGATATAAAATTCCCCGACAACAAAATCCGATCCTTTAAATTCCGATCGTGTGTACACAAATCCGACGCACAAAGTGCCACGCATGCTCAGAATAAATTAAGAGACGAAAGCTATTGGCTACTGCCCCATTTATAGTCCATACGTACGTGTTTTACGTCACTGCGTTCAGAACAATCGGATTTTCTGACAACTTTGTTTGACCGTGTGTATGCAAGACAAGTTTGGCCCAAAATCTGTCGGAAAAAATCAGCGGGATTTGGTCGTCGGAATGTCTGATCAATGTCCGCTCGTGTGTACGGGGCATTACTGTACATGTACTATAAAACTTTCCACATTTTTTTTTCGTCTTGACCATAATAATTGAGAAAAAAGAGATGCAAAACCACTATACATCACCTTTAAAACTAAATGAACCCACACATGTTATATAAAACCACAAAACAACATCTATACAGAGTTGTGTTTTAATATACCCAACATTTTTCTTTGCAGTTTTAGCGCTCCCCCCCCCTGTTCCAAAACCCACACATCTAGAGAGAAGCACCACTTTCCTGACACATCAGTGGCTTTAAATGGGCTAAAAGCCCTGCAGGGAACAGAGCAAGTTAAGCAACCAATAACAAAACAGTAACAAGAGACAATACTCAAATCTGTTACAAAGAACAATAAACTATCTAGGTGGCCTGACTGAGAGCTAAAGAAAACACTACCCAAACCACTGGCCAGTGGGTCTAATTACAGGTGCACTGCCAAAAAATGTGTAAGTTTCCGTTTCATTAGTTTTTTTGTTTTTTTTTCAGGCAATTCGTTATGAAAGAAATTCGTAAATTCTAAAATTGGTAAATTCATAAAATTCGTAAATTCTAAAATTAGAAAAATTCATAAATTCAAAAATTCATAAATTTGTAAATTCGAAAATTTGAAAATCCGGAAATTTCGAAAATTCAAAATGATAATTAACCTACTAATAATAGCTAACTTCAAATTATAGGTATTGGAATTTCCTTTCAAATTTGGCTGTTAGTGAATGTAACGAATACAAATTTATCCGAAGTTACGAATTATCCAAAATAATGAATGCCGCATCTAAACAAATAGAACGGAATGAATTAATAAATAATAATAATAACAATAATAATAAAAAGTTTTTATTATTATTAATTATTAATTTGTTACGCTCCATTCGTTTAGATACGGCATTCATTATTTCGGGTAATTCGTAAATTCGTATTCGTTACAATCACTAACAACCAAATTTGAAATGAAATTCCAATACCTATAATTTAATAGTATAATAATAGTTAAGTTATTATTAGTTAGTTATTATTTCAGATTTTAGAATCTCCGGGTTTTCGAATCTTTGGATTTTCGTTCTTATTTTCGGATTTTCGTTCTTTTGAATTTTCGTTCTTATCTCCGAGTTTTCGGATTTCCGATTTTTCGAACTTCCGAGTTTTCAAATTTATAGATTTTCGAATTTCCGAATTTTCGAATATTCGAATTTATGAATATTTGGAAAAATTCATTCAACAGGTTTTCGTTAATTCGGATATTTGTATTTGTCGAAATTTGTTAAAAAACTAATTCTGAACGAAACGAATTGCACGTCTACTCACCTACTCAAACCAGAGTATTTATATTTCAATGGGAAGAAAAGTAAATGGTGCAAGGCTGTCTCTCCGCAGGCAACAACTTTAAACAGCAATGTGCATGTTAATAAAGCCTTGGGACAGGCTCACTCTAACATTGTTAAAAAAAAAAAAAAAATCTTGCAGTAAGCCAAAATCCCTCCTCTTGAGAAACGTCTAAAAGGTAAATATTACATTTAAAAATGTTTGTAGTTGTAGCACCCTCCTGGGTTTAGGATCAACATGTGCAATTTGTTGCGTTCCGAATTTGTTTTCGGACGGAATTTGACATATTCGTTCGTTTGGAGGCATCCGATTGAACGAAAGACTCTTTTGAGGAATGCATACGAAAATTAATTTTCAGAAAGAACAAAAATCTGAAAGAACGAAAATCTGAAAACTTGAAATCCAAAAATCTGAAAGAACGAAAATCTGAAAATAAGAACAAAAATCCAAAAATCTGAAATAGCGAAAACGATTCAACCTACCAGTTTAACAAATCGATTACATTTGGATAATTTTGTTTTTCCTATTTTCTATTATAATTAAATTAATAACTATTATTATAGTTTTATTATTATTATTATTAGTAGTAGTAGTAGTAGTAGTAGTAGTAGTAGTAGTAGTAGTAGTATTACTACTATTATTATTTATTATTAATAATAATAAAATAATAATAATAATAAAAACTATAATAAACTATTAAATTATAGGTATTGGAATTTCCTTTCAAATTTGCCTATCAGTTAGTGAATACAAATGCATTCGAATTTACGAATTATCCAAAGTAACGAATACCACATCTAAATGAATGGAACGGAATGAATACGAGCGTATTCCGAAGTTATGAATGGTCCAAAGTAACGAATGCCGATCATAACAAATGATCGGATAAACGAAAAAAAAAAAATGAAAGAAATGAAAATGAAAAAAAAAAACAAACATTTTTTTGGTTGTGCACATGTCTAGTTTAGGAAAGATTGTTAGGTAAATTTCATTTGGTTCCACTGTAATCAGTGGAGCAGGGGTTGATTGGGTAGGGCTGCTAAGGTTTTCACAGGCTGCTGCTCTGCTACTTACCCCTGTATTCTGGAACTCTCTGGAGTTCCAGAACATAGTGGGTGGGAGGGCAGAGGCTACAGTCTGAATATTTATGAGACTTCCACCAATCCCTGGGGAGGTGTGCCCAGAAGGTGGAGGAAAGTCCCTAAATAGTTTGAGCCTGATCAGCAAGGGGAGATTGCAGCATTCTGTAGTAAGGCAGCATTCCAGGGTCCAGACAGGAGAAGACCCCTGCTGAGGGGCCTTGTCTTCCTGGACAAAAGCTAGGGAAAGGAGCCAGCAGAAGGCATCAAGGGTCCCAGCTAACTGGGGGACCCCCAACTAGGAACATCCCAGGAATCCAGGAGAAACCTTACAGGAGGAGAGCCAAGAAGGAATCTGTGGGAGAGAGCCCAAGTTGTCCAAGAGGCTGAGTGAGTCTTATTCTCCTTTATGGGGAGAAGTACAGCCAAAGCTTTTTTTGGCTGTAATTCTCCTGTGGATCACAGGAGTGCAGTTTGTTCTGCACTCCTGTGACCCATTTTCAGCCGTCAGCAGGCTGAAGCCCGCTGTCGAATCCACATACTGTAGGTAAGTATGATTTCCTAAAAAAACAACTTATACTTCTCTTTTAAAACAGCTTCCACTCCCTTTCTAACTCCTATTCTCACTACACTGTAATAGGAAGATGCTGATCCTTACCTGTTCTCAATGCTCTCTGGTCTGGTCACGTGATTAGCTCCCAGAGGCCGGCTTCAGGGGAGAGGAGAGACAGCCAACAGCAGATGCCCCAGTGTAATCCTATGGGTGACATCATTGCTCAGGCACTCCATCCATTGTCAGCGCTCTCTCCTCTCCCCGGAAGCCAACCACTGTGGAGATCATGTGGCTGGACCAGAGCGCCCTAAGTATAAACATCTTCCTTCTACAGGGTAGTTTGGAGTTAGAAGCGGGCTGTGGGGGCCCGTCCATAAGGGGCACAGGGGCGCCGCCCCCCCAATCCATACGCCCGGCCCCTAATCTACATGCAGGGCGCCGGACGCATGGATTTCAATGGGGTTTTTTTTTTTTTTGGAAGCACATGATTAGAGCTTGAGGTTTTAATTGGCTTCAAAAAAGGGTGGGCTCGGGGGGCAGAGCACTGCGCCCTGAGCCCAACCTGTTGTGTGACAATAGCGAATTATTATTCGCTATTGTCTTCCTGATTCTCCTCCCGGCCAACCAGGAAGCGGGTCTTAAGACCCGATTAGCCGAGTGGAGAAGCGACCATATTGGCCGCCAAGGAGACGCAGGGAAAGCCGCCGTGAAGCCGCCGAGGAGGAGGAGAAGCGGGGGAAGCTGCCGTGTAGCCGCCGCAGAGGAGACGTAGAAAGGAGCCTAAGCCTCCCGCTACCTAGATGGGGTAAGTGCGGAGCTGGTGGGTGGACAAGCAAGCGACGGGGGAGGGTTGGGGGGGTTTGAATGAATGACTGACCAAACAGTGGGGGGGTGGCGGTTTGTTTGCCGTCCCCCCAAAAAATGGAACCCCAGCCGCCACCGGAAGCGAGAGTGGGAGCAGTTATAAGCTTAGATCTAGCCTTGAATTCCACTTTACTAACCCAACCACACTCATGTAATTATACTTTTTCCAGATCCAGTGCCACTCCCACCCCAATCTGTAAATGTCGCCATGATGTGTTTATCTCATGTTAGAAATATTTTATGGAAAATACACTGCCCCATAAATGTGTACATAAGTCAAATGTATCAATTTTATGAACTGTTTCCCTTTAAAGAGTTTTATACAAACATACAGATCTGACTACAAACAGAGATATCATTAGCTTGTACATGTTTAAAAAAAGTTTTCAGTTCTAGGAAATAGTAATTACAGATGATCTATCATGTGATACGGACAGGCACAAATACCTTTTATTTCAAGCCAATTTGTTCCTGCATCTCAGTGCATGGAGTCTGAATAATGATCTAAATTGCGTGCTCCAGTAAAATTACATTTAGCTTTTTTTTTTATTAAAGAACCAGAAAATGTGACCCGGGTATTCAAAAATTATCAGGAATAAAAGACGTAACGAGCTACAAGCAGAGGCCATTACCGTAATTATGGTAAAGATTAACTTAGTCACTAAATGCGAATAGAAGTGTAGAAGTAAGTGAAACTGGTTTTGTGTCCTTTTTATCAAAGTGTCTGAAAGAAAAGCTACGGTTCCTGGAAAACACAGCCATTTATACCATTACTTTTATGCAATGGACATTATGTGACTTATTTTCTTATTACCTATTTTAACTACATAAGGACCGGAAGGATTTGCCCCCTTATTGACCAGGCCATTTTTTTCGATACGGCATTGCATCATTTTAACTGACAATTGCGCATTCGAGCGATGCTGTACCCAAACAAAATTGATGTCCTTTTTTTTTCACAAATAGAGCTTTCTTTTAGTGGTATTTGATCACCTCTGCAGTTTTTATTTCTTGCGCAATTTTGGAAAAAAAATATATATATTTTTTATATTTTGCTATAATACATATCCAAAAATAAAAATATAAAAAAAACACATTTATTCATCAGTTTTGGCCAATATATATTCTACATATTTTTGGTAAAAAAAAAAATCTCAATAGGCGTATATTGATTGGTTTGCGCAAAAGTTATCGCATCTACAAACTATGGGATAGATTTAGGGACTTTTATTTTTTTTAGTTGTTTTTACGAGTAATGGTAGTGATCTGCGATTTTTAGCAGGACTGCGTTATTGCGGCGAAAAACTTTGACCCCCAAATGACACTTTTTGGGGGCCAGTGACATTATTACATTGATCAGTGCTAAAAAAAATGCACTGATCAATGTAAACTGACACTGGCAGGGAAGGGGTTAACACTAGGGGGCGATCAATGGGTTAAATGTGTTCCCTGGGTGTGTTTTAACTGTAGGGGGGATGGGCTGCCAGGGACATGACAGAGATCGCTGTTCCCGATCACTGGGAACAGTAGATCTCTGAGAAGTCTCCTGTCAGAACGGGGATTCGCCTTGTTTACAATGGCAGATCCCCGTTCTGCCTCTGTACTAGGCGATCGCGGGTCCACCTGACCCACGGGCCCATTGAGTATGCCCAACCAGCGGGCACGCTCCTGCAGTGTGCAGCGGGAGCAAAAGCATGCCACCAGCGGCGCACGCGCTACGGCAATTCGCGCAGGAGAGCCAACCTGCCACCGTATAATGAGGGCGGCTGGTTGGCAAGTGGTTAAGAGAATATGCTACTTTGCACTCCTGTGACCCATTTTCAGCAGACAGCAGGCTGAAGCCCGCTGTTGGCTGACGTCAGTGAGCGAAACCAGGCTCGGCAAGGTGGCGACAATGAAGTCGGGATCTGCCCACATGCCTGGACCAGCACTTGGCTCAGCCCCTCACGTGGGCGGACAGAGCAGAGAGCTGCTGACTGACAGTCAGCAGCTCTCTGCTCAGGGAGCTCAGTGTTAGAGGCGCCAGGGGACAGATGCAGCATCCACCTAGGTAAGTATGATTCATAAAAAAAACCCATACATCTCTTTTAGGTATATTAAAATCAAAATGTAACACCTGCTTCCCACTGAGCAATTAAAAAGTAGTTAAAAATATAATCCAACCTAGTGGGGTTCACCTAAAAATCACAAACAGGGATTAGGTTCAGGTTCAGAAAGATGATAAATTTAGTTTGAACTTTACCGGTTCAATGTTTAGCCAAACTTTCAAGGTCAGTTGGTGGAAGTTTCAAAAGGAACATACCATAATGACGCACTATGAACTGTGGCCAATAATGTTCTGTGAACAATGTGCCAGTCCTCTCACTATAAAAGTCAGCTCTCCCAGTAGCTGACAGTGAGTGTGAAGACAGTTAGTGCAATTATATTGTGCTAGTGTTCTACTATTGAGCTATACAGTAATTATCTGGTTCTGAACCTGTGATCTCTGCAGTGTCTGGCTGTAGCTTTTCTCGTTGTGCCACCTGAGATGCTGGAAAGATCTCTGTCTGATCCATTGGACAATCTTGCCTTGTCTCTTTTTTCTGGTGCTCCTTGAACTCTTTGCTCCTTCCATGAACTTCCTGATTTAAGCCATGCACGCCCTGTTTGCCAGATTATTGTGCTCTCTCCAGCTGACATATTGATCCTTTGTGTATCTGCAGCTTCCTTCACTACCACTTGTTACTGACCTTGGCTTGTTCCTTGACTATGCTTGGTCTTGATCCCAACCTGCAACCGTTAATTATTGATCTTTGGCTTGTTCCTCAACAATACTTCCATTTAATCCTAACCTACAACCACTTGTTACCAACTGTTGGCTTGTTTCTTAAATAATCTTCTGCTTGATCTCTACCTGTTTTATCTGCTACTGGTTCCTGACTTGCTCACCTCCTGGTGGGGCAATCCCGAGGACCGCGATCTGGTACTAACATGCACCTAAACACATACCTGTGGGATAGGAGATACACTGGCATAAAGATTCTGTCAACTTTGCAGGAACAGGCCTAAAGGTGGTGAACCCTATGCAATCTTGTGCCAGGAAGGTTGTGTGACAACTGCACCAAACTGTTGTCCACCCTTCAGCAGAGAAGTTCTCACATGTGCCTTGCCTGGCACACATCCACAACCTGGTGGGCAGTGGATCCTAGTTAGATACCCAGGCATGAATGATCTTCTGAGGCAGGTTAAAAGAGTGTGTAGTCATTTTAAGTAGTCATACTGAATTAGTGTTTGGATGGCTTACATTTAGCGGCAACTCCACCAGTCTGCAAACCACCTAATTTTGGATAAACCTACACAGTGGAAGGAGAATTTGGGATTTTTTC
Organism: Aquarana catesbeiana; assembly: GCF_042186555.1. Taxonomy (NCBI): domain Eukaryota; kingdom Metazoa; phylum Chordata; class Amphibia; order Anura; family Ranidae; genus Aquarana; species Aquarana catesbeiana. Next base: position 31,523,699 of record NC_133326.1, read on the forward strand.
AACACATCAATAGTTCCTCATTCAGGATGCATATACTGTATTGTCACCATTTAAAGAGGCAACCGGAATGGTAAGCCACGATGATGTGGGCATTTATGACATTATCTCTCTAGAGTTCCTGCTGGAGCGCACGCTGTAATAGGCCGGACACTGGAGGCACAGCAGCAGGATGAACAGGAAGGCTTCCTGGTGCTTCAGGCCCTCTTTATCCTGACACCATCCCTGTAGACTGCACTCAGCACATGAGTAGCAGGAGGGGGGGGGGGGTATTGCTGGCATTTAGGAGATGGATATGGGGCAGGCTTTATCACTGATAAAATTTAATTGCTAATTCCCTTAGTGTTCTCTAGAACTGTCACATTGTATTTCTTGTTACAAAGATATAAATATTTCCTATGCTCTTCATCTCCATCTAGTGACCATGATGCAATATTTTACCACTGGCCATAATATCACAACATTTGAAGGGTTTACAGCGAAAAGGAGGCAGCTTCATTTTTTGCATTTTTTTCGGTAAATATACTATTTTGTTCAGAAAAACAATTATCTTTTGATTGGTGGTGCTAAAAGGAGACAGCTTTGAGCTTTAGTTCCCATGTTACTCAAAAGACAGAGCTTTTTGTTTAGAATGCTGAAGAATAAGTCAACTCCAAAATTTAGAATTTTGTATAAAATTTGGTAAAAAATTTGCTAAAAAATTTTGAACTCAAGTTAAAGAAAAAAAATGTAAACATTTTTTTCATTTTCTAAAAGTTAGTGAAATTTCTCCTTATTGCTGCAAGCCCTTCATTTGAAATTAGCCCAAAAAATATGTTTTTGCCCAATTCATACAGAACATATGTACTTGCAGTTTCGCTGGACGAATAGCTATGCAAATTCTTTTCATAAATAGATCCCTAATGTTTTTGTGTGCTGCACCTCTGGAGAAATTGTATTGGTTTGATGCAGGCTAAATCGTGTTGTTTGTCTGGGACATTACCCTCATTCAAGAACATGTGTGGATATAGTCTCTTTGAAATTTTGTGGTCTAACAGTGATTCCTTGATTATAAACTGCCTAATCCTTCTCTCTGAAATTACGGCCTATCAGAATAGCTTTAAGTGTATTTCCACTTTTGCAGGCAAATTTAAATAACACCTACTTTATATTTCCCACAATAAATGCTTAAGGATCCCCGCTCAGGCTATCAAAGTCCAATGAGTTGGATGCCACTGGCCAGCGAGGGTTCAGTCTGAGGAGAAGTCTCTCCAGACACAAAGCACACAGCAGAAATAGGAAGAAATAGCCCAGCCATCGCACACCTCACCCAGCCTAATTGGTTAGCAGGTAAAAGCAGCCTCAACTTAATTCATCCAGGCCACATCCCCAACATGTTTTGTCCCACCCCTGGAGCTTAACTATGATTAACTATGACAGGCAAAACATGTTGGGGATGTGGCCTGGATGAATCAAGCTGAGGCTGCTTTTACCTGCTAACCACCTGGGCCAGGTAATGTGTGCCACCTACTTCATATTTGTTGCATGTTCCCTTTAATGACTCTTGCATTGTTATCTATGGAACCATACACACAGCTGTTTAAAGAGGAGTAATAGAGTATTGAATACAGAGCCATAAAACATTAATAGCAAATGTAACATTTAAGTGCAGCAATTTACGCGTGCATGCGTGTCTTTACGTACTATGCATGTTTACTCATGTATACACCCGTATACTGCAATACTGGCAATGAAGAACAATTTTACGCTTGTACATTTGTATGTGCCTTTACATTCCTTTACCCGCGTTTAGGCAAGGTCTTTACAGAATATTTTACTGGGATCTTTTTGTCAACAAGATCCTAATTATAAACATCAGTGAAGTCTTACATTTGTGTGCAAATGGCATTACATAGCATAATCTACCAAAAAAAAAAGCTGGTTACTTTTTCAAGTGATTTTTACTTGCTTAAAAAATCCTTACATGCTCTCTCTGCTTTATTATGTTTAGGAGGGGGCTGTGGAATAATGTTTAAAATAATGATCCTTGTCTGTACTGTGTTTGAGTTCTTTGTTATCAGCTGTAAACTAGATTTACACGCTGTCTGTCCAAACAAAGGGTTAAGAGTTTAGAAACAGCCACTTTGCTAGGACAGACAGCGTTCACATCTAGTTTACAGCTGGTAACAAAGAACTCAAACACAGTGCAGACAAGGATCATTGTAAATTAAATTAAGTATTGCTCAATCTGTGTGGGGACAAGAAACTGTAAGACTGCCTAGAAATTCTTACAATTAGCCATGACAACGTCTCCTTAGAAACATCTAAATGGCAATGAATATATATTTTAGCAATTTTTTTATGTAGGCTGTGCAAATGGGAACACATAACAAACATATAGTGAGGTTTTCTCAAATGTGACCAGGAATATTAAATCACAAATGGACAAAATCTGCCTGCATCCTAGTGAAAAAGGAGACCATACTGTCCAGTAAATCTGTAAAATGTTTATATTATCACTCTCAAAAAGACATTTTTTAAAAAAATTTCAAGGTGAAATCTGCCTGCGCTCTCCCTCTGAAATTGCAGCCTATCAAAAAGACTTAAACAATCCAAAAATCTGTCCAATTTTTCTTTCTTCAGTGTCAAAAAAAGACACACATTTGTAATCCCCAAGTGAATTCTGCCTGTTCTCTCCCTCTGAAATTGCATCCAAGCAAAAAATGAGTACCGTATTTATCGGCGTATAACACGCACTTTTTCTCCCTTAAAATCAGGGGAAAATTGTGGGTGCGTATTATACGCCGATCCCCGCTAATTGTGATCTATCGGCGGTGACCGCCGCCGACATTCACATAGCGTGTAGTTTTTAATATGGCGCCGCGGAGATCGGAGGGACTCAGCGGAGCTGAACGAGCGCCGCCAAAATCACTGTGACTGGGCGGAGCCGAGATACACATAGTCAAGTGTTCTCGGCTCTTTCCGGCGCCGCTCACAGTCACGCCTAGTCCCGCCATTGGACCTGGGTTATGTTCGTCATAGGGCGGGACTGGGCGGGACTGTGAGCGGCGCCGGAAAGAGCCGAGTACACTCGACTGTGTATTTTGACGGCGTTCGTTCAGCTCCGCCGAGTCCCTCCGAACTCCGCGGCGCCATATTTAAAACTACATGTTATGTGTATGTTGGCGGCGATCTGTCCAAGCATGGACACTGGGGGCAAGGCTGCACTGACCACTGGGGCAAGGCTGCACTGACCACTGGGGCAAGGCTGCACTGACCACTGGGGCAAAGCTGCACTGACAAGGCTGCACTGACAAGACTGCACTGAGGCAAAGCTGCACTGACAAGGCTGCAATGGACACTGGGGCAAGGCTGCACTGACACTGAAAAGGCTGCAATGACACTAACAAGGCTGCAGATGGACACAATAAGGCTGCATTGATGGGCATTTTAATGTAAGTTTTTTTTCCTTAAACTTCCCTCCTAAAAGTTTTTTCCTTAAAATTCTTTCCTAAACTTGGGGTGCGTGTTATACGCCGGCACGTGTTATACGCCGGCGCGTGTTATACGCCGATAAATACGGTATGTATGGTCCAGCAAATCCAATGATTCTATCTTCAGTTTCAGAAAAAAGACACTAGTTTTGTATTTCCAGATCAAATCTGCTTGCTAACTCCCTTTAAAATAGAAAACTTTCAAAAAGAGATTACAAGATGTGCTGTAAATCTGTCCAATATACAGCCTTCTATCTGAGAAAAAAGACACAAAAGTTTATTTCCAGATTAAACCTGCCTGCTCTCTCCATCCAAAATTAAAGCCTAAAGTCTATTTTTTATTTCTAGCTGAAATCTGCCTTCTCTTTCTCTCTCAAATAGCGGCCTATCAAAAAGCCTTAAAAGACTCTTCTAAAATTGCATCCTAGAGAAAAAAGTACACAGTGTCCAGCAAATCTGTACAATGATTCTATTTTCAGTCACAGAAATTATTATTTTTTATTTGCAGATGAAATATGCACGATTTCTCCCTCTGAAATTGCATCCTAGCAATTCTTTCCAGCATTCATTCAATCCAGAAAATCTGTGAAAATGTTGTTGTCTTCTGTCTCAGAAAAAAATAACTTCATAGTAAAACATGCCTCTTCTTGTTTTTCTATTGCAGCATAGTAAAAATGATCACCTGTGCACCATGATAGTGCAATATTTCTGACATAATAAACTTCCATTTTTCTCACTCATCTACTCTAAAATTGGAGCCCAGTAAAACTGCTAACATAATATGCAGCAATTGTATACAATATTTCTGGCTGCTACCCTTGAACTAACACACAGTAATTATTATAGGGCTAGTGGTCCTGCATTGTACTTGGTGGAGTGCCTTGAAAAAGTATTCATAGCTCTTGAAATTGTCCACATTTTGTCATGTTACAACCAAAAACGTAAATGTATTTTATTGGGATTTTATGTGATAGACCAACACAAAGTGGCACATAATTGTGAAGAGGAAGGAAAATTATAAATGGTTTTCAAAATCTTTTACAAATAAATATGTGAAAAGTGTGGCGTACATTTGTATTCAGCCCCCTGAGTCAATACTTTGTAGAACCACCTTACGCTGCAATCACAACTGTAAGTCTTTTTGTAAGTCTTTAAGTCTTTTGTCTCTACGAGCTTTGCACATCTAGAGAGTAACATTTTTGCCCATTCTTCTTTGCAAAATAGCTCAAGCTCTGTCAGATTGGATGGAGAACATCTGTGAACAGCAATTTTCAAATCTTGCCACAGATTCTCAATTGGATTCAGGTCTGTATTTTGACTGGGCCATTCTAACACATGAATATGCTTTCATCTAAACCATTCCATTGTAGCTCTGGCTGTATGTTTAGGGTCATTGTCCTGCTGGAAGGTGAACCTCCGCCCCGGTCTCAAGTCTTTTGCAGACTCTAACATGTTTTCTTCTAAGATTGCCCTGTATTTGGTTCCATCCATCTTCCCATCAATTCTGACCAGCTTCCCTGTCCCTGCTGAACAAAAGTATCCACACAACATGATACTGCGACCACCATGTTTCACGGTGGGGATGGTGTGTTCAGGGTGATGTGCAGTGTTAGTTTGCTGCCACACATAGCGTTTTGCTTTTAGGCCAAAAAGTTCAATTTTGAATTGAATGCACGACTAATAGTTGTCCTGTGGACAGATTCTCCCACCTGAGCTGTGGATCTCTGCAGCTCCTCCAGAATTACCATGGGCCTCTTGGCTGCTTCTCTGAATAATGTTCTCCTTGCTCAGCCTGTCGGTTTAGCTGGACGGCCATGTCTTGGTAGGTTTGCAGTTGTGCCATACTCTTTCCATTTTTGGATGAAGGATTGAACAGTGCTCCGTGAGATGTTCAAATATTGGGATCTTTTTTAATAACCTAAACCTGCTTTAAGCTTCTCCACAACTTTATCCCTGACCTATCTGGTGTGTTCCTTGGCCTTAATGATGCTTTAAACTCCACAGCTTTATCCCTAACCTGTCTGGGGTGTTCTTTGGCTTTCATGATGCTGTTTGTTCACTAAGGTTCTCTAACAAACCTCTGAGGGCTTCACAGAACAGCTGTATTTATACTGAGATTAAATTACACACAGGTGGACTCTATTTACTAATTAGGTGACTTCTAAAGGCAATTGGTTCCACTAGATTTTAGTTAGGGGTATCGGAGTAAAGGGGACTGAATACAAATGCAAGCCACACTTTTCAGATATTTATTTGTAAACAATTTGGAAAAACACATTTATCATTGTCTTTCGACTTCACAATTATGGGCCACTTTGTGTTGGTCTATCACATAAAATCCCATTAAAATACATTTACGTTTTTGGTTGTAACATGACAAAATGTGGAAAATTTCAAGGGGTATGAATACCTTTTCAAGGCACTGTAAATTTGACCTATTTTCTGTAATATATGTAGTTCCTATATCATCAGTGGTCATAAATATTTTTTTCTATACATCCCTCAATCAGGAAAAAAACACATTATTGCCTCTAGGTGGCACTTAGTATATAGCAAATCTAATAGAGTAATTAGAGAAAATATGCTGATTTTTGTTCTAAATGTGTGGATATTTAATATACCCACGCAATTACCATTTTATACCTATGTGTTGGTGTTATTAATTATATCAAATTGTACAGCTGGGTATAAGAAGAATTTTAAAGAAAGCATAGTTTTTTTGTGTTTTTTTTTTTGTGCTAAAGATGGAATTTTTCTTTTTTTTTCTATTCCAGTCTTCAGACTACAACTCTAAAAGCTTTCTCCAACATTATGTTACACGTGTCAATTTTTAGGTTAACAGTTGTCACTCCTAAAAACTGTTGACTGTTCACAAATAATAAAACAAATGCAGTCAGCGCTAAAGGTTAATGCAGCAGCACACTACTTTCAGGATACAGGGAAAAACAAAATATTATACAAAAAGAATGTGCAAAACCACAAAATATAAAATTCTAAATAAAAATGTTAACCTAATTGGAAATATGTGCAAAATGTGTTTAAAAATTTCACAAAAACATTATGTGCACAGTAAATCAATATAAAATGGGGATAATACCATCCACTCCCAAAATAAATGTTCAGAGCTCCAACACAGAGCCAATATGAATCTTGAATGAAGATCAAAAACCAATGTTCCAGGTGAGAAAGTCCTAGACCACCATAAACTCAAGTGTGTGAAATCCCTTACAGGATAAATATGATCTCCAAATAACAAGAGATCTGTAGCACAGAAAACACACAGTATGGATCCCTCAAGGATATATTGGCCACTTCAAGACCTACAGTGGTCCTCTTCCGGCTATCCAGGCTTTCTTTCTATGTCCCCTGAAGATGTCCCTTGCATAGACGAAATGCGTAGGCTGGGGCTAGTGGCCTATAATGCCATTACATTAGCCAGGGTACCGCAGTTTAATTTATGTTTGAGTCGTTTTTACCCTAAGATACTTGTGAGTATATTTGCTTAAAATAAACTAGTGTTTTTTAGCAGTATTATGCTATGGTCCTTTGTATTCTTTTCTGAGCACCAATATGGAGAATTTCAGTTCCTGGATAGCCAGAAGAGGACCACTGTAGGTGTTGAAGTGGCCAATATACCCTTGAGGGATCCATACTGGGTGTTTCCTGTGCTATAAATCTCTTATCATTTGGAGTTCATTTTTATCCAGTAAGGGATTTCACACACTTGAAATTATGGCGGTCTGGGACTCTCTCTTGTGGAACACTGGATTTTGATCTTCATTCAAGATTTATTTTGGCTCATTGGTTTTGGCAGTGGATATGTATTATCACCATTTTATATTGATTCATTGTGCATGTCATTTTTTGTGAAGCTTTTTAACACTTTTTGGTGTTTTTGCACGTATTTACATATCAGGTTAACATTTTTATTTAGAATGTTACATCTAGTGGTTTTGCGCACTATTTTTTATGCAAATGTTTACAAACTGATATTTAACCTTGGGCAGTTTTCCTTTAAAAACCTTTATAACAGTATTTATCTTTTGAAAAGGATAATATCAGCAGATAACCGTGAAAGGGTTAACCGTACGCCAGAATGACTCTCTGCTAAAGTTCAGTTAAAGTACATGGATTTTGTCAGCTTGATTCCCATTTCTGCACGGGTCAGTAAGCCTTCTGCGGGTCCCCTGATTTCCCCAATTTGACACTCAGGGCCCTCATATGTTTCTTTTCCTCTGGAGGGTGTCACAGCTCATTTATTTCCCATGCTGTTCTCACTATTATTGCTCTTTCTGAGTTTCTCATGCTAACAAGTTGACACATCAGAGGGCACAACCGTGTAAGTTCTGTCGCAAGTTATTAAACTTAAGTGACTTTTGCAAAGACTTTACCGTTAGGACAGAATGTTTTTTTTTTTTTTTGCCCGGCGGATGAACTAAAAAAAACATTTTATAAATGTAACTTTTCAAGGCTGTTTTTTGTTGTTGGGGCTGGAGAGTGCTTTTAAATGCTCTTACCTTCTAAGCAAGTAATATATTTTTTCTACAGTGTTTCTGTACTATTATTTCTATTAAAGTTGAGAACTTGGACAAAATGGAAATATACTTAAAAAATGGAAGTACACAAATGTAGAGAGAGCAAGAGGAGGTCAAAAGCTGAATCCACAAGGCAAAGCTGGTAGAACTTAAAGAAGAAGTAAACTTCCATGGATTGTTTGTACCTATAGGTAGGCTTATACTAAGACTTACCCATAGGTACTGTAAATATCTTCTCAACGTGTGCCGTTTAGGAGATATTTACTGTATATGCAGCCGATGACGTCATTGGCGCATGCGCTCTGAAGGAACGCCCACCCGTGCCGTTTCTTCAGAGCCCTGTGCAGTGATCGGCGCCTCACACAGCCGGAGTCCGTGGACCTGAAAGGAAGACGGGTGAAGATGGATGCCACCTCCAGCGGTGAAAACGAGGGCTGTGTTTGCAGGTAAGTTTCACATAATGTACTAGTATATGATGCATTATGCATTTACATTATGCCTTTACTTTAAGGTCAGGAAAAAGAAAAAAAAAAAGAGGCAGCGGTTTATTTCCTCTTTAAATCCAACAGTGGTAATGAATTATAAAACATAAGCAGTACTCAGAAGACTACTCCTGGGAGATATGAAGAGATCTCTGAAGCAAAACAAAACAAACAGAGAGCACCACTCTGGGTGCAGCATCACAACTCTAATGCGCTGCCTCTGCTCACACAGACTGTCAATCATACATAGAGGCTGATTACGGCCTATGAGAAAAGAGCTGGCTGACTCCGAAACGCGTTAGCCACACTCTTGTCCTCTCCCAGGCGCTGACCTCACTCCCAGTGCCTCGAGCCCAGCATTCTCTAGCTCCGTAGGGCCTCCTGGCACCTGGGAATTCAGAAGGAAGATGAGGTTGTCTCATTTGAGTGGAGCAGTGGATGTCCTTGAAATGTTTACATCCCCATGAGGCAGTGGCTATCCCAATCCTGGCGGGTCTGATAAGCGCTTCTTTTATCTAAAACATGCGAGTTGTTTAGTGTTTTTAATAAACCTGTTGCGTTGTGATGCTGCACCCAGAGTGGTGCTCTTTGTTTGTTTTGCTTAAAAAATGGAAGACTTGCTGTCTTGTCTTGAGGGCTTGTATGAAAAATACCGATTTCGAAGCAATCGTATGATAACCTTATCATTAGTACACAGCTTTCGAGAGCGAATTAGGACAGTTCATCCGATATTATCTGATTGGACAAGCACAAACATTTTTTTTGTATGATACCAAATCATACGATTTTCATTTAGGTTCCCTTCATGAACATTCTCGTACGACAGAATAAAAATTTGGAAGTGATGTAATGTGTTGTAGTGTATTTGTATTGTATTTTCGAATAACAGCTGTACTGATTAAGGCACCGTTCACATCTAGGCATCCCAGATCGCAGGCAGAATCGCCGGGATTCTGCCCATAATCCTGAATCACCGCAAATCGCCACCCCAATGCCACCCCAATTGCATCTCAATTTTGCCGCGATTGTCGCCAGACGAATCGCGGTAAACTTGTGCAAACATAATTGCGAGACACCTGACGCTCCAAAGAAGTTCCAGAACTTCTTTGGGGTGACAGGCGGGCCGCCCATTCTGTTTGTGCGATTTTACAGCGATTCGCCTGGGCAAAAATCACGGAAAAATCGCGATCTAACTTTAGTAAACTATTCATTTTCGATATGATAATCTCATTGCGTGTACCAGGCATTAGGGCGTATTCATAAATACAAAAATAATACTGCGCATGTGAAAAGATTATTCATTGTGAAAAAAAGCAGCACCACAAATGTGAGATATTACCACAAAAAACAAGAAACAAAATAAAGGTGTGTTGCTCTACTGTGATGGATATAAAAAATACTTCAATAATATGGTGCATAGGAAATCCGCCCCCTCCTATGTGCCAAACGCTGCGCTCATGGTGTCAGAGCCTCAAATTGAGCAGCCGCTTAAAGTATTTAAATCAGTGCAAAACAATAAATGATCCACTATAAACTAGCCCCAACCAATAGTGAAATCAAATAGCAGCGCTAAATCAATTAACCTAAAAATACGTGCAAAAATTATATGTGACTAATAATTTACACCAAACTATATCAACACAATGTGACCTGTGTTCAAAATCAATGTGCATTAAATAAATATAGAATCTCAGTGAAATGTAGTGGTGTTAATGATGATCCATAACGTGATATAGTGCAGATCTTCAATAATCTTCCACCACACCTCTGTGACTTGTGATTCCACTCCCCTTAGGCGAATAAACTCACCAGCTCCTCTTGCCTTACACTCTCGTGCTCGGCTTTAAGGCTTTATCCCACACAGAAGGGGGCAAGATGGTGACCTCCAATGATTCCCCGTTATATATCCAGAGTATAAAAGCAAAGCTCTCTCCACATGAAAAAAAGAAAGCGATCCAATAGTGCAGTAACGCAATAAAAATTTATTAAAACAACACTCTCCTCCACCATTGAACTCACATTTCTCAAAATCACATCAAGCAAAGAGGCACAGCAAATGTGGTCATCACCACAAACACTCCAACCGGTATGATTAACGTATGGTGGTCACGGCGGACCCAGGTAGCGCGATCACTGGTGACACTCTCACCCGTTCCTTGGAGCCTCCTGGAGCCGCTTCCCCACTTCCTCGTATGGCGCTCTCCATCACAGCGTCCTACGTCATGCACTTTTGATTCCCGTATAGCCAATCAAAAGTGCATGACGTAGGACGCTGTGACGGAGAGCGCCACACGAGGAAGTGGGGAAGCTGCCCTATTATTCAACTGTGGATAAGGTTATCCAATCCCTTCACAAAGTGAACACACCACCACCACAATAGGTTGGATTCTTACCAGAGAGCCTGGACCCTTTATTACGAAGGGTCAAACAGGCTTGATGAATATGTCCCGGTAGGGGTCATCAGCATGGGATGTACAAATTAACCACGTGAGGAACAGCTCCAGGGCATCCAGGTGACTCCACCCAAACGATGATCATGTAGTTAGATCCAAATAAAACATAAAACACTGGATAGTGTAAAACAACTTAAGGGTTGCATTTAATATAAAGTATTGCACTTATACATATCCATAGTAAAAACAGCATTGCATGGTAAAAAAGGAAGGCGGCCGCCACAGAACCTCCAAACATGTAAAATGCGCCGTAACAGGAAAATACAGCTCAGCCCGACCGGTTTCGTCAACAAAGGGACTTCTTCAGGGACATTATTCACAAGGGCAGAAAGAAACACGCATAATTGTGCAGGCACATACATTTATTGTCATTTATTGCAATAAAAGAACTGTATGCATCTAAACGCATCTAAAAGTTCTTAAACACAAATACATTAGGCGCGTATTTTACGCAAGATGTTCTGCTAGCTCTGCCAGCAAAAACCTGCATTCTGTGCAGAAAATATGCATATGCTTGTGTGAAAGAGCCCTTATAGGGAATCTCTAATGAGGTTAATTGTTGCTGAGCAGTACTCTGATATCAATCTTTTGCCAAGTCATTTTTTCCTAAATCAAATAAAAACAAAAAAACTCACAAGCATATGAAGAGAGCTGAAAATAAGCGTGACCTGTCTCAACCTGAAAATAACATCAGCTTACCTTCATCCCTGGATATATGCGAGAAAAATTGGAGGATAGGGTTATGTCACGAGGGCCACGTACCTGAGGTGAGACCAAAGTAGTGGGGAGGCCTCCCTTGCACCTCGGGTCCTTGAAGCCTCTGGAGATGGAGACAGAGACTTGGTTGACACCGAGTGTGCCAGGGGTGCGGAGCACCGTGCAAGCCTTATTCCAAGATCCAAGCCGAGGTCAAGTCCAGTTTGGCAACAAAGTATAAAAGGGCTTAGTCAGAAGAAGAATGGTCGAGATCCAAGCCGAGGTCGGTTCCAATCTGGCAGCTGAGTACAAAAAGGGGCAACGAAGTAGTATGGTCAAAGTACAAATCTGAAGTCAATGGCAAGCAGCAATCAAGAGTAGTCAAATAGGTTTCCAGGTCACCACAAGTTCAGACTGATCACACACTAGCACAGGAACAAGGGGTGACTGAAGGTAATCCAGCAATTTGGCAGTGTCTGGGCTGAGCTTATATAGGGAAGTTTGAGGTCACTTCCTGTGCACCTCCTGGGCATTTTCCTGTCTTTTTTCATCAGGTCTTCTGTGCAGGTGTGGGTTGGCACACTGAGGCGTCTTGCATGCTCAGTTGCCACAGATTTCCTCTTGCAGCGACGCACCATTGGTGCATGCCTAATAAGCCCTGGACTCTTACAGAGCCCCCCAAAGGGGATGGACTTCGGATGCCTGTCCGGCATGAAGCTCGCAGAAAGAACCGCCGGAGAAGATCTGGAGCATGGATATGCAACTCGGTTTCCCAAGAATTCTCTTCAGGGCCATAATCCCTCCACTGTACCAGAAATTGGTGTCTGCGGCCCCTACTACGGCAGTCCAGGATGGCCTCTACCTCGTACTCCTCAATCCCTTTAATCATAGAGGGAGGCGGAGGACGGGCCGCGTGTTCCCCAAAGGGGTTTGAGGCCATGGGCTTCAGGAGGGAGGCATGGAAGACAGGGTGGATCCAGTAAGTTGAGGGCAGTTTGAGTTTGTAGACAACAGGGTTGAATCGGGACAGGACAGGGAAGGGCCCAATGAACTTAGGGCCCAATTTCTTGAAGGGACAGGCCAACTTCAAATGCTTGGTAGACAGCCAAACCTTGTCTCCCGGTTTAAGATCCAGGTCCCCCCGCCGCCTTCGATCATAGATAGTCTTGTAATCCAGCTGTGCCTTGGTCATGGTATCCTTTAGGAGCTCTAAGTTGTTGTGTAGAAACTCCACTCTGTTACAGACAGCCGTGACCGAAACAGAAGCGGGTAGGACAGGGGAAAAAGAAGGGTGGTACCTCAGGTTGGCATAGAACGGTGATTGCTTAGTGGTAGAATGTATTGTGTTGTTGTATGCAAATTCTGCGCAAGGAAGTAGGGACGCCCAATTGTCTTGGACAAAGGCGGGGAAACAAAGAAGGTACTATTTAAGAGTTTGGTTCGTGCGTTCCATTTGTCCATTGGTCTGAGGGTGGTAGGCCAAAGAGTAGTGCAGGGGTCGGGAACCTATGGCTCGCGAGCCAGATGTGGCTCTTTTGATGGCTGCATCTGGTTCTCAGACAAATCTTTTATAAAAAAATATTACCGTTAAAAATATAAAACATTCTCATGTATTTCAATTTATTAATTTCCTACCACTCATTAGGGATGAGCCGAACACCTCCCGATTCGGTGCGCATCCAGAACATGCAAACAGGCAAAAAATTTGTTTGAAGATGCGAACACCGTTAAAGCCTATGGGACACGAACATGCATAATCAAAAGTGCTCATTATAAAGGTTTATATGCATGTTATTGTCATAAAAAGTGTTTGGGGACCTGGGTCCTGCCCCAGGGGACATGTATCAATGCAAAAAGAAGTTTTAAAAACGTACGTTTTTTCGGGAGCAGTGATTTTAATAATGCTTAACACCGAAGGAAGACCAGAAGAAAGAAGGTGGAAGAAGAATAAATTAATAAAGGACTTGTCAAAAACCGTCTCTTGTGTTTTTTAACCTTTTTGACACTTTTTTGTGAAATGGTAGGGGTACATTTGTACCCCGTTACCAATTCACACAGGAGAGGCCGGATCTGGGGGTCCCCTTGTTAAAGATTCTGATAAACATCAACATGGGGACAAGGTAAAATCACTGCTCCCCAAAAAACGGCCGTTTTTAAAACTTTTTTTGCACTGATCCATGTCCCCTGGGGCAGGACCCGGGTCCCCAAACACTTTTTATGACAATAACTTGCATATAAGCCTTTAAAATTAGCACTTTTGATTATTCATGTTTGTGTCCCATAGACTTTAACAGTGTTCGCGTGTTCGAATGAATTTTTTGCCTGTTCGCATGTTCTGGATATGAACCGAACCAGGGGTGTTCAGCTCATCCCTACTGACCACTTCCTTCCATGGTACAGAAGGAAGAACTATGCTTTCCGTAATAAAATCATCTTCATGCATGACAATGCACTATCTCATGCTGTAAAGAATACCTCTGCATCAATGGCTGCTATGGGGATAAAAGGAGAGAAAGTCATGGTGTGGCCTCCATCCTCCCCTGACCTCAATCCTATTGAGAACCTTTGGAGCATCCTCAAGCAAAAGATCTATGAGGGTGGGAGGCAGTTCACATCCAAACAGCAGCTCTTGGAGGCTATTCTGACATCTTGTAAACAAATTCAAGCAGAAACTGTCCAAAAACTCACAAGTTCAATGGATGCAAGACTTGTGAAGCTGCTATCAAATAAGGGGTCCGATGTTAAAATGTAACGTGACCTGTTAAAATGTTTAAAACATTAAAATGTTGTTCAAAATTTGATTGAAATAGCTTTTGATTTCAGTAAATATGCTGCAAACACAACAAATGACAATTTTCAGTTCTTTACAACCTATAAAGTGTTTTGAAACTTACTGTGCATAATTATTTGGAGCAGTGCATTGTAAGTTTTTTATTTTGAAAAAAAAATGTTATCATTAGGAGGTTTGTTCAATAAAATTTGAAATGTACTCTTAATAGTTGATAACATGAGAATTATGCTGACGGTTGTTTACATCAATTATTTAGGTAAATGAGAAAAATATCATTGGCATAAAAATTTGGAACAGGGTGTAATTTTCTGCTATCAGTTTTTTCCTTTATTTTCACCTGATGATCCAGCCAGTAACACACTTCCTGTCTTATGGTGTCTCCACTATCTATTGAGGAGCAATGGAGACACCCTTGGATAGCAAAATTGTCTGGAAAGGGCAGTGTCAGATGGGCCGGTAGATTCACCTAGACCTTACATAAATGTAGGACTCCCCCCTCAGGAGCCGCTGGTTAAGATGGGTCCTCTGTTCTTTGCCCTGCCCTTTTTAATGCCCCTCTGACACACCAGGCTGAGTGTGAAAGAGCAAGGAAACATGATGAACACACCGACAGTAATTCCTGTTACCCAATTGCAGTTCTTTATTAAAGAGCAGGCACCAAACCTATTATGCGGGACAAAGCCCCTATATGGTGGGACAGCAGGACAGAGCTGTGAATGCGGGGAAAGTCCCACCCAATCCGGACTGTTGGGAGTTATGCAATTAGCAAGGGTAATCTTAATGTACTGTCATTCAATAAGGTTGATAACCGAACAAATACACATAAACTGGCAATTGTGGTAACACAGTTTAGCATAGAAGATGGTTAACATTTAAGGCCCGGTTCACACTGGTGCGACATGCACTCCGACTTTGAGAGCACAAGTCGCATGACAAGTCACGCCCCATTAAGTGCAATGGAACCACTCTAATAGGAGCGACTTGAATCGCTCTGACCTAGAAAAAGTTTCTTGCACTACTTTTGGTGCAACTTTGGCATGACTTGCATTGACTTCTGTTAAAGAAGTTGCATGCAAGTCGCGCCGAAGTCATTTTCACGCGATTTTGAAGTCGCTGCAATGTGAACTGGGCCTTAAAGAGGAGTTCTGCCAGGGGGGGGAAAAATAAAACTCATCAGCTACAAATACTATAACTGCTGACTTTTAATATTAGGACACTTACCTGTCCAGGGGTCCCGCGATGTCGGCACCCCAGCTGATTTTCGGATCGGCTGTCAGGTGCTGCCACCACCATCTGCACTAAGGGGAACCGGTAGTAAAACCTTGTGGCTCCATAGCCAGTTCCCTACTACGCATGCGCGAAACGCGCTGCGCTTTCTAACTGGGTCAGCAGCGGAGGAAGGAGGACAGCGCTGTCTCCCGGAAGTGGGGAAGGGTACTTGTCAAATACAGGTACTCATTGCCCCCCCCCGAAAGGTGCCAAATGTGGCACCGGAGGGGGGGAGGAAGCAGATAAGCGGAGGTTCCACTTTTGGGTGGAACTCCGCTTTAGGCATAAAAATAACATGTAGCATCCAGATCAATATTAACAGCAGCAACGCCACCCAAAATGCAACAATAATCAGTAATAAGACTTGATGTACCAAACACAGGAAATATACTGCCAGTGTGCACTAATGGCAGCTATGCAAGGCCTAATCCAACTGGGTAGGCACTGTAAGGGATTAAGTGACCTGAAAGGTCAAAAGGGATGAAGAGCAAAATGGATTATGGAAGGGGCAGTCCTTAGGGTTGATCCTCTACCAGCTATCGTTGGGGCCCTTTAATAAGCGTTGATGCAGTTAGTGATAATCTTTTAAACCTGCATGCAGTGAGATGTGAATAGGTACAATACAGTTTTAGCACTGGAGGGTGTGGTTTCTGGCCAGAGGTGGCAACAGTTCAATGTAACCACGGCCCAGAGTTATTGATGGTGCAGTAAACATTTAGTAGATGCACGGTACAGGTTTGGTAGAGAAGTGGTGCTTATTTGGTATGCTAAAGGTCCTGCTCTCACAGGCTCAGTTTCTGCTAACAATGTAAAGGTGGGCCAGTGGGCTGTTCACCAACATCCTAGAGGTGGTAGTAAGCTCTGTCAGTGGAAGGGACCCCATCGGTCTTGTCCTGGTGATTCTGAAGTTCATCTGACTGAAGTGGAGAGTCAAATGGATGCTCCAGTATCTCTGTAGCAACCAAGCAAAAGAAACCGGCTGACGGTGCTGTTGACCCTTCAATGACTCTGCTCCCAATATTGGGCTTGCACCTAACTGGCTTGGCTTTCTGCTCGCAGCAAAGTGTACTAGTAGTTGCGTATACATGGACCCCCTCGGCACCAGGAGAGCAGGCTTTTTCTGGGCACACAATTAAACCCCCATCCTGGCTCCTCTTGCTGCACAGAGTCTATTGGAATCTGTAGTTCTTAAAGTGAGTAGCTCCATCACATGGCTGCTATCCCAAGCTATAAGGGTTCCAGGCACTCTGCAGTAATAGTCTATGGACTGCCCTGAATTTAGTTCTCCCCCTGCTGGCCAGAGGAGACTGGTGCAGCACAATATTAATAATATAGTAGACAGAAGGAGGCAAACAGAGGGTAATTTCTCCTCCACCATGTTGTTGTAGCCCATCACCTGGCTACATAAATAACAAATCAAAGCAGAACTCCAGCTAACACTTTTTAGGCAGTTACAAAACAGTTTTTTTTTTTTTTTTAGTTTGCATAAAGGTTTTAACTAAATGAATAGATGATGACCATTGTAAGCACCCCTGTCAGCGTTAAATGGTTTGCCTCAACCCTCAGGCCTCTAACTGCTGCACAGCCGAATCTGCATTATTATTTTACTGAAAGTATTATTCCCAGCAGAGGTAGTGAGTCAATAAATGGATTCAAACATGCATGTAAAAAAAAATCTACTGTAAAAAAAAAAAAAAATACAACATTTATAATATAGATACAGTATATATACATACAGTATATAAATGTATAATATATATATACATACATACAGTAAGACCTTGGTTTGAAAATAACTTGGTTTTAGAGCATTTTAAAAGACAAGCTGTATTTCTAAATACATTTTGACTTGATAAACAAGCAATGTCTTGATATATTTAATGAAGGTACATTTAGCAACTCACATGGTTGCTAAAGTTTGCAGGCACATCTAAGTATGCAGACATCTGGGGTAAAGCACATAGACCATCCTCCTCACCGCCATCAATGTCATCCCTTCCAATCTGCGCTCCACGAGCGCTTCAAGCCGTGCTTTCAGATCGCTCTCCTGCAGAGTAGTCTTCCCGGTCACGAT
Source organism: Aquarana catesbeiana (assembly GCF_042186555.1). Lineage (NCBI taxonomy): Eukaryota > Metazoa > Chordata > Amphibia > Anura > Ranidae > Aquarana > Aquarana catesbeiana. The sequence goes on from NC_133326.1 coordinate 31,541,469, forward strand.
TGCAGACTGACATCGGTGAGAGCCGGCGGTGCAGAGGACGGTCTATGTGGACAGCTTTACCCCGGATGCCTGCATACTTAAATGTACCTCTTTTAATCATCAACCATGTGAGTTGCTAAATGTTGTACCTTCATTAAATGTAACCATATTGTTACACTTAGAGGCGCCTCTCTTCTCTTTTATACTCTGTAGCTCCTGCTGGATTTGCTTCTAAACCCCTTGTGGAGGCTTCCATTTGTGGATGAACATTTTATTGTTACACAACCTGATCACATTGCTATAATCTTTTTATATGGATTATAAACTGAGGAATTTATGAATAAATGGTTGTGGAACAAATCATTTGAGTTTCCATTATTTCTTATGGGGAAATTTTGCTTTGATATACGAGTGCTTTGGATTACAAGCATGTTTCCGGAACAAATTATTCTCACAATCCAAGGTTTTACTGTATACAGTATCTCACAAAAGTGAGTACACCCCTCACATTTTTGAAAATATTTTATTATATCTTTTCATGTGAACACATGAAAAGAAATGACATCAACAACACTGAAGAAATGACACTTTGCTACAATGTAAAGTAGTGAGTGTACAGCTTGTATAACAGTGTAAATTTGCTGTCCCCTCAAAATAACTCAACACACAGCCATTAATGTCTAAACTGCTGGCAACAAAAGTGAGTACACCCCTAAGAGAAAATGTCCAAATTGGGCCCAATTAGCCACTCTTCCCTCCCCGGTTTTCATGTAACTCGTTAGTGTTATAAGGTCTCAGGTGTGAATGGGGAGCAGGTATGTTAAATTTGGTGTTATCGCTCTCACTCTCTCATACTGGTCACTGGAAGTTCAACATGGCACCTCATGGCAAAGAACTCTCTGAGGATCTGAAAAAAAGAATTGTTGCTCTACATACAGATGGCCTAGACTATAAGAAGATTGCCAAGACCCTGAAACTGAGCTGCAGCACGGTGGCCAAGACCAAACAGCGGTTTAAGAGGACAGGTTCCACTCAGAACAGGCCTCGCCATGGTCAACCAAAGAAGTTGAGTGCACATGATCAGTGTCATATCCAGAGGTTGTCTTTGGGAAATAGACATATGAGTGCTGCCAGCATTGCTGCAGAGGTTGAAGGGGTGGGGGGTCAGCCTGTCAGTGCTCAGACCATACGCCGCACACTGCATCAAATTGGTCTGCATGGCTGTCGCCCCAGAAGGAAGCCTCTTCTAAAGATGTTGCATAAGAAAGCCCACAAACAGTTTGCTGAAGACAAGCAGACTAAGGACATGGATTACTGGAACCATGTCCTGTGGTCTGATGAGACCAAGAAAAACTTATTTGGTTCAGATGGTGTCAAGTGTGTGTGGCGGAAACCAGGTGAGGAGTACAAAGACAAGTGTGTCTTGCCTACAGTCAAGCATTGTGGTGGGAGTGTCATGGTCTGGGGCTGCATGAGTGCTGCCGGCCCTGGGGAGCTACAGTTCATTGAGGGAACCATGAATGTAGATTGTAAGCTCTAACGAGCAGGGCCCTCTGATCTTTCCTGTATTGAATTGTATTGTAATTGTACTGTCTTCCCCGATGTAAAGCGCTGCGCAAACTGTTGGCGCTATATAAATCCTGTATAATAATAATAATAATATAATAATAATGCCAACATGTACTGTGACATACTGAAGCAGAGCATGATCCCCTCCCTTCGAAGACTGGGCCACAGGGCAGTATTCCAACATGATAACGACCCCAAACACACCTCCAAGATGACCACTGCCTTGCTAAAGAAGCTGAGGGTAAAGGTGATGGACTGGCCAAGCATGTCTCCAGACCTAAACCCAATTGAGCATCTGTGGGACATCCTCAAACAGAAGGTGGAGGAGCGCAAGGTCTCTAACATCCACCAGCTCCGTAATGTCATCATGGAGGAGTGGAAGAGGACTCCAATGACAACCTGTGAAGCTCTGGTGAACTCCATGCCCAAGAGGGTTAAGGCAGTGCTGGAAAATAATCGTGGCCACACACAATATTGACACTTTGGGCCATCTGGAGGCCACTGACTTTTGTTGCCAGCAGTTTAGACATTAATGGCTGTGTTTTGAGCTATTTTGTGGGGACAGCAAATTTACACTGTTATACAAGCTGTACACTCACTACTTTACATTGCAGCAAAGTGTCATTTCTTCAGTGTTGTGACATGAAAAGATATAATAAAATATTTACAAAAATGTGAGGAGTGTACTCATTTTGTGAGATACTGTATATGGATTACCACGAGAGCTAACGATCCCTGTGTTGCAATATATATAGAATCAATGGACCAATGTTTCTATGTCTGTTAAAAGAAGTTGCAAATTACAGCAGGATCAACAGGTAAAAAAAAGCAAAAAAAAACTTTGCTAATGGAGACTCCAAAAAACAAAAACTACTTTGTAAATGCTAGTGACAGACTGCATCATATATGTAATTTTTTATTTTGCCCTTTAGTACCACTTTAAGCCTTTAGGTCTACTTTAAAAGGATCGTTTTTTTATTTTTTTAAAATAAAAAACATATCATACTTACCTCCACTGTGCGGCTCGTTTTGCACAGAGTGGCCCCGAACATCCTCTTCTGGGGTCCCCCGGCGGCTCTCGCGTCTCCTCTCCGCATCAGATAACCCCCTAGGAGAAGCACTCTCCTGAGGGGGTTACCTTGTGGGCGCGCTCCTGAGTCCAGCATTTGCGTCCACAGACACGAATGCTGGACTCGGCCCCGCCCCCTGGCACCCGCGTCATTGGATTTAATTGACAGCAGTGGGAGCCAATGGCTACGTTGCTATCAATCTATCCAATCGAGAGATGGGACCCCGTGGAGAGAGGGATAGCGTGTCCCTCAGATGAAGGGGCTCAGGTAAGTAAAACGGGGGGGGGGCTGGGGAGCCAGTGACTACCAGGTGTTTTTTCACCTTAATGCATAGGATGCATTAAGGTGAAAAAACACGAGGGTTTACAACCCCTTTAATATTGTGATTAGTGCAAGATATGGACCAATGACAAAACACAGGAATATAACTAAACTGCTTTTCAGACAGTGCAGAAGGTTTTAAGCAGAACAAAAATACTGCAAAAGAAACTAAAAAAATATCATATTTTCAGATCTGGAATTATAAACTGTGGATTCGAGTTGTTTCGGTCTGAGGCCTTTGATATTTGTGTGGTTTACGTGTTCAGAGAGCCACCACTGTGCTGTATTTGTAATTATGTCAAGTGTTTGCAGCTTAGCAGCAGTAGACTGATTCCTGCCAGGTATATCTGAAAAGAGCAACTGCTTAACTGATAAAAATAATGAGAGTTCTGTACCCTTCAGAAACTTCACATACACCTTTCTCAATTCTTAGTTAACAAGATGTTCAGTAAAAGAGGAAGACAAATACAGTTATACGCAGCCAAAGTGTAACCAATGTCCATGCAAGACAAGTCAAAGCTAAACCCGGTAAGGTATATTAAACAGCTGGAAATGTTTCATTCCTTGCTAGATCCCCCAGTATTTAGTTATAGTGTACTAATTATATACATATGAAGTGTAGCGCAACCTGTATACCTCAACACAACTACTCAAATAACGTAAATGTCTCAACATTAGAGTCCAAAAGCATAAAAGAAGTTAAATATGCAGTAAAATAAACATCCACATGTGCGATCCGTGTGCTTGAAAATTCTTCAACTAAAATACACCGGTGATGCATGCAGACACCATCTGTGCTCAATAGAGGTGGGCTCGGGCGTGTTCGAAACCCCACGTGCCCTGATCCCGCCAGGAAGCCGACACTGCACACGGCTAATCACAGGCAGTGAGATCCCGATCTGTACAGCTGCTGACCGGGAAATGTCTCACTGCCTGTGATTAGCCATGTGCATAGGGTGACCACATTTCCAAACTGCCATTCAGGGACACCCCCCTGCCCCCCTTCCCAAAAAAAGATGGGGGGGTTGGGGTAATGTAGTCTCGGGGTTGACAGGGAATTCGGCAGCAGGGGTGATTTGTCAGGTGAATGGCTGGTGTTGTACTACATTGTAATATATAATGAAATTGTTCAACTCACCATAATACAGAATCAATGGGGACCCTGAGCTTGTCACTTGCCACCTGATGCAGTGTGCCCCTTGCCACCATTGCCTGCCACCAGATGCAGCTTGTCACTTACCACCTGATGCAGTGTGCCACTTGCCACCGTTGCCTGCCACTAGATGCAGCTTGTTACTTGCCACCATTGCCTGCCACCCGATGCAGCGTGTCACTTGCCACTAGATGCAGCGTGTCACTTGCCACCAGATGCAGTGTGCCAATTGTAACCTATTGCCTGCCACCAGATGCAGCGTTTCACTTGCCACCGTTGCCTGACGCCAGATGCAGTGTGCCACTTTCCACCCATAGCCTGCCACCAGATGCAGTGTGCCAATTGTAACCCATTGCCTGCCACCAGATGCAGCGTTTCACTTGCCACCGTTGCCTGATGCCAGATGCAGTGTGCCACTTTTCACTCATAGCCTGCCACCAGATGCAGTGTGCCAATTGTCACCTATAGCCTGCCACCAGTCTGATACACCGGAGCCCCGGGAAAGTGAACGCCTCTCCCGCCGCTGGCTGCTGATGTTACTTCTCCCATGCGGGGGCCGGGGGGTCTCACATCTTCAGCTCTGAGGGGTTCATGCTGGGACCTGTAGTCCTTCACTTTTGGGGGGGTCACATGCCCCAAAAGTGAAGGACTACAAGTCCCAGCATGAACCGCTGATATCTAAGGATGTGACCCCCCCCCCCCCAAATTGAAGGACTGCAGGTCCCATCATGGACCCCTGAGAATTAAGGGTGTGACCCCATAGAACCCATCACATGCTAATGCTGGGACCTGTAGTTCTTCACTGATTGGGGAGGGGCATCACATCTTCAGTTCTGAGGGGTTCATGCTGGGACCTGTAGTCCTTCACTTTTGGGGGGGTCACATCCCAGCATGAACCCTGTCCTGATATCTAAGGATGTGTCCTCCTTCCATCCCTCGGAGAGTGTCATCTCATTTGTCAGTGTCCTCTCCTCTTCTGCAGACCCCTTATCTGCCTACAGTCCTCTTACCAGTGCTAGCTCTAGGCTAACACACATTGGGAGCTCCTGTGAAGTGCTGACAGTTCAGCACAGAATGCTGGCTGCTGGGGGGAGCTGACTGAGGATTTTTACCCCGATCTGTCCATGGTGAGTGCTTTGGATTCACTTGCCTTTCTACAAAACTCATCTCTCCTTCGTGCACTTCTGCATGCTGCATGCTGCTGGCTGAATGATGCAGGGAGGAGGTGGGTGGAGCTAATCAGTAGGCGCGGAGGAGAAAATTAAATCTTCTCGCTGTGTGCTGGGGCTCTGTCTCTCTCCTCCTCATGACGTCACTGGTTGCTAGATGCGAAGCGGGCAGTGGCTAGCAACCATTTGGGCACTGAGCCAGCAGCTCATGTAAAAGGGGTCTCACCAGCCAGGGGTCCACCACAGGCTGTCAGTGAGTGACAGCAGTGATGTGAGGGATATTTTAGAGGGCATCAGAACGGTCCAGGGCCAAGGGGCTATTCCAGGACACTATATTGTATTGAATGAGGGTGCCCGGGACCAGGGACTGCTAATTGCGGGATTGTCCCGGGCAATCCGGGACACGTGGGCACCCTACAGTGTCGGCTTCCTGGCGGGATCGGACACATGAGGTTTCAAACATGCCCGAGCCCATCTCTAGTGCTCAATATATGCCCATCTCCAAATAAGACCCTCACTATCAGTCAAGGGTCACCTACGCTTTTGTCCCTCCCCCACGGGCCACAGATCAGATGCCTTTCCAAATTCGATCTTTATCTCCACCACTCTCCTCTGATATGGATAATCACTCATGCAAAAGAATAAAGACTGATAGTGTTCTCCATACATAAAGGACAATTTCTTAGAAAATATAAGTAAAACATGCACAAAAATAAGCACACACTGCGCTAAGTACATAGCCTGGTACAATATGTAGTATACACTTCACCCAAGGCTCTGGCGACCTCAAGATGAACACCACATGACCACACTGGCATAGCTCTGCTCCTATACGCATTACGGCTGACCCATGGGCTTCCTCAATAGGACCCACTGCGACTCAGGCTACAGTTACACTCCCTGCTGCACAGACTCATTCCTGGCCTCTCAGTAGGGGGTCTCTTGGCTCCCTGTGCTCTCTTGACCCACCAAGACAGTCAACTCAGGTCCCCTGGACTCATCTAGTCGCCTCAGCTTCCCAGTTCTACAGACTCATTCAGCTAATCCTCCTCTCCCAGTCCTGTGGGTAAGGAATCTTTCCAACATGCAGTGCTATCCGTGGATCACCTCTCCTAACGGAAGCAGACCTGTCTGGTGAATGGAGCACACAATTGCCTCCGGACGGGAGCCCTGAGCTATGGCCAAGTCCCCCTCATCATGAGTATGCACACTCACACAGCCTGCAGGTTTCCAGTAAGACCTGAACACAGGATAAGAGACTTCTTCCTACCCAAATCTTTTCGGAGTCTCCAAGCTCTAGAACCTTATCCAGGAGGATTACCAAACCCAGAGATAACTGAAACCCCAGTCTTCTCCACTCAGATACATTACTCCAGATCACCGAACTCTGCATTAGTGTGAATCCTGTGTGTCTTCTCACACAGTGGCAGAGCCTAACACTATCACACCCCCTAGACCTAAACTACCAGTTCATTCCTGCAGTGTTGGCGCAGCCCTCTTGCAAGGGGGAATTTTCTGTTTTCTGGGAGTTGACCTTTAACTTACCATAGTGATTTTCATCATTTTTGTGTGAATAAATGGATTTTCTTATGGGATACAGTACAGAAACTGTACTGACTGAAGTCGGGCGTTCAACTGCAACATGACCACTGTGCAGTGCTGAATGTTGTCCAGCAGGTGGTAGGAGAGAGCATCTAGATAAAGCAGGATTAAAGTGGTTGTAAACCCTTACAGACCACTTTGTGCTACCGGTAAGCCTATAATAAGGCTTACCTGTAGCTACCCTTGATATCTCCTAAACTTGAACGGTTTAGGAGATATTCCCTGTATTTGCATGTGCTGACGTCATCGGCACATGCGCACTGAAGCAAACTGAAACAATGTGAAAGTGGAAACTCCTGCGCTGTCGGGGGGGGGGGGGGGAGCAGCCTACGCTAAAAGGACACTGCTGCAACACCTAAGTACTGATCCAAGGCAGGACAAATAAGACAAAAGTGGGGGAAGATGGTAGTTGTGCTGTGATGAAGGGGGGGGAGCTACAAAGATGACTACAGTGGCAAAGTGAACTAAAAAAGCAGAAACGGGCCAATGTATGAATGGATCCTACATGCTAAAAGAACATGGTGGGGATGCAGTGCAGTGCAACGTAGCTGATCAACATGACTATAATGTTGCAGGCAGACAAAGCCTAATATATAAAGGTAATTGTGAAACAGTGACTGCTTGAATATAGCAAAGCAAAAATGCATATACTAACACAAATAGGATGAATAATGACACAATGCAAAAAAAAAAATATATATATATACGTGGGCTAGTGCCCCATTAGCAAAAACGTGCCAAATCCTGGTGAACTACAAGTGACAAATCCCTAGGGCAAACATGAATATTAGTTCTATCATCCAGTCCAAAAAGCAAAAACTCGTGATGAGAGACACAAAACAAGTCCAATCGTGAAGGGAGAGGGGGGATCTTCAGTGAGGACACCCCCGTGTTTGCAAGCCGCTTACCTTACAGCTGTAAGGTGTACAGCCTGTGTTGCAAATGACCCGCAGGTGTAGACGTTCCGTGTATAAGGTAGTGACAGTGATGAACATGCCAAGCGAAATATAAAAAATAAAAAGTATACAGCATGTAAAATAACTCTGCGACAACTGCAGTGGAGGGGGGGCAAGACACACACAGGGGGAGGTTGCACTCACTTTCACGAAGTGAGTGTGGGCATTAATCCACGAGCGCCAAGCTCGTATGCCTCCAGGGGTATAACCAATCTGGAATCTGTCCCCGTGCCTGGAATCTGGAATATGTCCCCGTGCCTCTCTCCTCAGTGTTCGTCAGGTAGAGTAGTGATGTACAGTGTGAGGGGGAAAGAGACGCACATAGCGTGATCCCATATAAAAGGTATATTTATTTAATAAAACAAGTCCAATCAACTTACATTTAAAACAATGCTGCAGTGTGTAGTAACTACGAGCGCCGAGCTCGTCTCCTGTTGTTGGAGCGGAGACGAGCTCGGCGCTCGTAGTTACTACACACTGCAGCATTGTTTTAAATGTAAGTTGATTGGACTTGTTTTATTAAATAAATATACCTTTTATATGGGATCACGCTATGTGTGTCTCTTTCCCCCTCACACTGTACATCACTACTCTACCTGACGAACACTGAGGAGAGAGGCACGGGGACATATTCCGGATTGGTGCGACCCCTGGAGGCATACGAGCTCGGCGCTCGTGGATTGATGCCCACACTCACTTCGTGAAAGTGAGTGCAACCTCCCCCTGTGTGTGTCTTGCCCCCCCTCCACTGTGGTTGTCGCAGAGTTATTTTACATGCTGTATACTTTTTATTTTTTATATTTCGCTTGGCATGTTCATCATTGTCACTACCTTATACACGGAACGTCTACACCTGCGGGTCATTTGCAACACAGGCTGTACACCTTACAGCTGTAAGGTAAGCGGCTTGCAAACACGGAGGTGTCCTCACTGAAGATCCCCCCTCCCTTCACGATTGGAATTGTTTTGTGTCTCTCATCACGAGTTTTTGCTTTTTGGACTGGATGATAGAACTAATATTCATGTTTGCCCTAGGGATTTGTCACTTGTAGTTCACCAGGGTTTGGCACGTTTTTGCTAATGGGGCACTAGCCCACATATATATATATATATATATATATATATATATATATATATATATATATATATTTTTTTTTTTTTTTTTTTGCATTGTGTCATTATTCATCCTATTTGTGTTAGTATATGCATTTTTGCTTTGCTATATTCAAGCAGTAACTGTTTCACAATTACCTTTATATATTAGGCTTTGTCTGCCTGCAACATTATAGTCATGTTGATCAGCTACGTTGCATTGCACTGCATCCCCACCATGTTCTTTTAGCATGTAGGATCCATTCATGCATTGGCCCGTTTCTGCTTTTTTAGTTCACTTTGCCACTGTAGTCATCTTTGTAGCTTCCCCCCCCTTTATCACAGCGCAAATACCATCTTCCCCCACTTTTGTCTTATTTAAAGTGAAACAATGGCACGTACGTGCCGTTGCTTAAGTGAGTGCGCCGTTACCGGCGGCTCCCGCGTGACGTCAAGTAACTCCAGGATCGATGTTGGCCACGTGAGCGGTGCAAGAGGACGGCTGCAGGGGCTTCGATCTCAAGTAAGTAATTCATAATGAGCTAGTATGCTATGCATACTAGCTCAATATGCCTTTGTCTTGCAGTTTTTGTTTTTTTTTTTGTCCTAGGGTTTACAACCACTTTAAACACCTTAACCACTTAAGGGCAGGAAGATTTTCCTCCTTAATGACCAGGCCATTTTTTGCCATAAGGCACTGCGTTGTTTTAACTGACAATTATGTGGTCGTGTGACGCTGTACTCAAACAAAATTTACGTCCTTTTTTTCCCATAAATAGAGCTTTCTTTTGGTGGTATTTGATCACCTCTTCGGTTTATATTTTTTGCGCTATAAACAAAAAAATTTTGAAAAAAAAAGGTATATTTTTTACTTTTTGCTATAATAAAAATCCCCCAAAAATATATAAAAAAACAAATTTCTTCCTCAGTTTAGGCCGATATGTATTCTTCTACATATTTTTGGTAAAAAAAAAAAAAATCGCAATAAGCGTATATTGATTGGTTTGCACAAAAAGTTATAGTGTCTACAAAATAGGGAATAGATTTATGGCATGTTTATTTTTTATTATTTTTTTACTAGTAATGGCGGCGATCAGTGATTTTTAGCGGGACATTGCGGGGGACAGATCGGACACCTAACTGACATTTTTGACACTTTTTTTGGGAACCAGTGACATTATTACAGTGATCAGTGCTAAAAATATGCACTGTTATTGTACTAATGACACTGGCAGGGAAGGGGATAACATCAGAGGCGATCAAGGGGTTAAATGTGTTCCCTGCAGGTGTGTTCTAACTGTATGGGGGATGGGCTGTCTGGGGGAAACACACAGATCCGTCATCCTGCATAGCAGAAAGACAGGATCTGTGTGATCTCCCCTGTCAGAACGGAGATCTGCCTTGTTTACACAGGCAGATCCCCGTTCTGGCACTGTGGGGAACGATCACAGGTGGCCGGCGGACATCAAGTTCACCCCACCCGCTGATTGGCTCCCCCCGCTGGCCAGTGGGTGTTGCGCCCACAAACTAGAGTTCCCAAGCCGACGTACAATAACGGCGATTCGCGGGAACGAGCCGACCTGCCACTGTGCAATGACGGCGGCTGGTCGGCAAGTAGTTAAAGTGGAAGTAAACCCTCCTATCGTTGTCAGACAAGGAAGCTGCCATCTTGGCCTCTGTTTAATCTTCAAAAGTCGAGATACTGCACATGTGTGCACATACTGTATGACACCAGCCACTGGATGGCTTGACAGTTTGGTTGAGAGCACATCCAATTTGACAGTTACATTCCCGGCACTTTCCGGGAATGTAACTGTTTTTTGAAACTGTTAAATTGGTGGGTTTACTTCTGCTTTAAAGCAGTGTTAAACAAAAAAACAAAAAAATAACATATTACATCTTACTATCTTAACATCTAACATCAACCCTCTAACTGCTGCTACTGCTGAACAGCTTGATCTGTTAAAAAAAAAAATGACTGGCTGGATCACTAGGTGAATATAAAGGAAAAAAGCCTAAAAAAGAAAACGAATGCAGCCACTGCATCTAAGAATTGTAAGCTGCAAAATATTACATTTTAGTGTTTTGGGTTTAATACTGCTTTAAGGAAGACTGCATTCATACATAGCTTTTGGATGATTGTTACATTTAGATTTGTCAGTTTGTAATTCTGATATAGTTTTTCATCCAAATGGGAAGTAGTGTTTGAGGTCTGCTAATTAGCTCCATATCAACCACTCCTTGGTGTCATGTGTACTCAGTAGGGAGGTCCAGTTGTTTGACATGTAAATGGCCATGTATACACAATACTAATATATTCAAGATCCTAGTGAAACGCGTTAGGGAGCAGATGGATCAGCTTTGCACTGGACAACAATAATAAGACCTATTTCAGGCTTTTATGAAGGCAAGCAGCGTCTTTTCTACTTGTGTATGTGCCGTGATGCTGCGCGGATCGCCCGGAATATGAGTAGTATGGGTAGAAGATAAGTAGATACTAATTAGAGGACTTACTTATACTGTAGCTATAAATTTAATCCGGAGATTGTGCAAATGGATTTAAAAAATGGTTAAACAAGGACCAGCAACCTTCACAGGTCTCTATTGACTGATCATCTGAGGTTTTTTATTTTATTTACTGGACTGTTCTGCTTCCTATTATTCTCTATAGAGAATACAATAATACTACCAGTGACAAAAAAACACTATTAAAACTACTTTATTAGACTTACATTACTGTCTCACAGTTCCCTGGTGAAAACATTATAATCACCAAAAACTGTAAGAAAACTTTATTTAGAAGTATTTTAATGTTTTATATCAGAAATAAGAAATGTGTGTTACATTTACTTTTGCAATAAATTTAAAAGGAAAATGCCACATTTGCAGAAAAATTACCATATATATATCATAATATATTATATAGCATAAAGTATAAATGATCATAATATAATATATTATATACAGTATTATTATATATAATTGCTACACAATCAATTTTGTAATTATTATTATTATTATTATACAGGAGTTATATAGGGCAAACAGTTTACACAGCACTTTAATTTAATGTTATTAAAGGACAATAATAATATTTTTTCATTGAGTGCATATTTTGAGTTATTTTTGCATCCATTGCCATTGAGGAGAGCAGGAATGTAACGATTCTTAGACATTTGGGTTATGCTACCACCTTCAGGAAGTTTGGACACAAAAAAGTCAAGCCGTCCCCTTATAGCCCCGCCCCATCATGCCTTTTTTTTTTTTTGCTTGTGTCCTTGGAGGCTGAATTATTTTTCTTCAGCTCTGCAGAAGTAAAGTCTACCTATACTTATGCTAGCTTTATTTGGTCTATTTTTTTATTTAGGATACCATAAACAGTGCAGGTCATTTTTCTTTGCTGGCTTCAATCGATATTTTAAAAATGCTGTCCGAGTTAGTCTCTATATGGCAGCTATCCAGACTGGCATATCCTCAGCAATAGCTTTGAAGGCTGTACCTGCACCCTGCCTGACGGAAACATTGTGGGGCTCGCCAGGACTGTGACAATTGGTCACTGGGCTCTGCATTGTGGTGCTTTATAGACCTGTGTGTGCTGTGTTAGTTAGCGGCCGAAAGTTCTCCAGATCCAGAGCTGTGACACAGTCTCTCTGAGGACTCCCGTTGTGAGTAAGACCAGTGGAGCTGAAGTACTTGGAGCTAACTCAAAGTTGGTGCTATTGGTTGGCACTTTAAAATTCCCATCTGATAGCGGAGACAACCGGCGGTTTAGTTCAATATTGTGTTAATGGTGCTTTCGTTTTTCGTTCCCCACACAAGTGTTAAATGGCTCCTATTTCCTAGGAATCATTTTATTAGGTTCAAATGAAAAATAACATGTAAAAAAAAGTTCCCTAACCAACAAATGTAAGCCTTGCACACCAGGAACGTAACCAGGACCATAGGTGTGCACAGCCTTTTGCATTAGGGTGTGCACCCCAAAGCTCAAACACACATGCCTGTGTGTATATATATATATATATATATATATATATATATATATATATATATATTTATTCACACTATATTACTAAAAGTATAGGGACGCCTGCCTTTACACGCACATGAGCTTTAATGGCATACCAGTCTTAGTCCGTAGGGTTCAATATTGAGTTGGCCCACCCTTTGCTGCTATAACAGCTTCAGCTCTTCTAGGAAGGCTGTCCACAAGGTTTAGGAGTGTGTCTATGGGAATGTTTGACCATTCTTCCAGAAGCGCATTTGTGAGGTCAGACACTGATGTTGGATGAGAAGGCTCGCAGGCTCCACTCTAATGTGAAGGCCAGTCAAGTTCCTCCACCACAAACTTGCTCATCCATGTCTTTATGGACCTTGCTTTGTGCACTGGTCCAAATAATTTGGTGGAGGGGGGATTATAGTGGGGGGTTGTTTTTCAGGGGTTGGGCTTGGCCTCTTATTTCCAGTGAAGGGAACTCTTAAGGCATCAGCATACCAAGACATTTTGGACAATTTCATGTTCCCAACTTCGTGGGAACAGTTTGGGGATGGCCCCTTCCTGTTCCAACATGACTGCGCACCAGTGCACAAAGCAAGGTCCATAAAGACATGGACTTAGCAAGGGTGGTGGAAAAAGATACCAGGGTGACATGACGTGGCCCTGTGGCTCACGCATGCGTTTGCAAATGTGTGCGGACTAAACCCCTGTTTTTAACGCATACTGTTAAACAGGTTTATTCGGTTGTCTGTGAGCTGGTGGTAAGTAGGCTTTGTTTTTTTCCTGGGCATTCACCAGGCTCTGTTGTTACCTGTTTTGCTTACTGCGATAGCCAGCTATAGATGAGGGTGGTGGCAAGTTTTTTGTTATCACGTTGGTGGAAAATAACTTCAAGTGCAAAAATTTACATTATAATAATAACTAAAACATATAGAACTAAATGTAACAATCTAAAAAATTCCAAAGTGCTATAATGGTGTGAACCTCCCAACTAAAAAGTTGTTGCACTTGAAGTTAATTTGTATTGTAATTATCTGTAGAGGAGTTTCCACCATCCCTGCCAAGTTTCATTTTTTATGTCTTTTTTCAGTTTAATGTGTATTATATATGACGTTACATATATATCACCGGTATTGTGGTAATATTGAAGTTTATTGAGATTTCCATACATTAGAGATTCCACCAACATTGTTAAGTTATTGATTAATAAGTTAGCGCTACACTTTTTTTTTTGTGGTGTGGGAACACATTACAATGCTTAACGGCAGGCCTTTTACTGACACTTTTTTATTTTACCTCCAGTAATTTATTGTAAATAGTAGTGTGGTGATTACCTATTATACTAAAGATCGGCATGTGGCATTAATAAACATCAACGGATTTCAGTTGTGCCCCACCAGGCCGGCCCCCCATGTATAATGTGCCTGTTTGCTGAGTTCATCTCCCCATCCCTGCACTCAGTGCACTGATGGGCACTGATTGGCAGCACTGATGGGAACTGGTTGGCAGCACTGATAGGCAGCACTCATAGGCACTGATGGGCAGCACTGATGGGCACTGATTGGCACTGATAGGTGACACTGATTGGCAGCACTGATGGGCACTGATAGGCTGCACTGGTTGACAGCACTGATTGGCACTGGTTGGCAGCACTGATGGGCATTGATGGGCACTGCTTGGTGGCACTGATAGATGGCACTGAATGGAAGCACTGATTGGCACTGATAGGCAGCACTGATTGGCACCACCGATAGGCAGCATTGATGGGCACTGATTGGTGGCATTGGTTGGCACTGATAGGCAACACTGATAAGCACTGATTGGCAGCACTGATGGGCACTGAATGGCACTGATAGGCAACACTGATTGGCAGCACTGATTGGGCACTGATAGGCGGCACTGATAGGCAGCACTGATAGATGGCACTGAATGGAAGCACTGATTGGCACTGATAGGCAGCACTGATTGGCACCACTGATAGGCAGCATTGATGGGCACTGATTGGTGGCATTGGTTGGCACTGATAGGCAACACTGATAAGCACTGATTGGCAGCTCTCATAGGCACTGATTGGCAATGATAGGTGTCACTGATTGGAAGCACTGATTGTCACTGATAGGTGGTATTGGTTGGCACTGATTGGCAGCACTGATTGGCACTGACAGGTGGCATTGGTTGACACTGATTAGCACTGACAAGTTGCTCTGATTGGCACTGATAGGTGGAATTGGTTGGCACTGATAGGTGGCACTGACAGGTGGTACTGATAGGTGGCATTGGTTGGCACTGATTGGCACTGACAGGTGGCACTGATTGGCACTGACAGATGGCACTGATTAGCACTGAAAGGTGGCATTGGTTGGCACAGATTGGCACTGACAGGTGGCACTGATAGGTGGCATTGGTTGGCACTGATTGGCACTGACAAGTGGCATTAATTGGCACTAATAGAGTAGAGGGGGAGTTTCACATTGAGCAGATAACCAGGCTTGTAAGAGCCGCTGAGTGCCCTAAACTGTCATGTAATGTCCCTGCTTGCAGAGACTATCTGTCAAAACTCGGCGGGGATGTCGGAGGTGAAGGGGCCGAACAGCTATCATACACCAGCCAACGGGATGGGGGCTGGGCTGAACTGCTTAAAAAGGGGCGGGGTCACATACACGGAGTGGCCCGCCCAGCCCCTATCCCATTGGCTGGTGTATGATAGCTGTTCGGCCCCGCCCACCCCCGACATCCCCTCCGAGTTTTGACAAGCAGGGACATTACATAACAGTTTAAGGCACTTAGTGGCTCTTACAAGCCTGGCAATCTGCTCAATGTGAAAGCGCTATACACACTCTTGCAGCATTTCAAAGGAGAACTCGGGAGACAGCCGACATGCAGCTACACTAACAGGGGTTGATTAGGGTGTGCCCAGGCACACCCGGCACACCCTGTGTGCACGCCTATGACCAGGATAGTGTCCCCATGGCCAACAGAATTCAGTCTGTACTTCCGGATTAGAGGGTTGCTTTGAAAGGGACAAAAGTGGCACATCACCTATAGTGTCTAATGCTGATGGCACTT
The DNA here is from genome assembly GCF_042186555.1 of Aquarana catesbeiana. NCBI lineage: Eukaryota > Metazoa > Chordata > Amphibia > Anura > Ranidae > Aquarana > Aquarana catesbeiana. Next base: position 31,557,440 of record NC_133326.1, read on the forward strand.
GGAAGAAAGCAGGAACTTGACTACAGTAGACTGCACCTCTCTCCCCGCTAAACTCAAAAAACGTTATACTTTCCTTCAACAATTTTTTTAAACTTTTTCAACCTAAAGATCCACCTGGCATCCTTTTTTTATGATCCAGGTGTAGGCAAGTGCAGTCTGTACTCCCCACAGGAGGTGGTGCTCAACTGAAGCAGCAATGCAGAAGGGAAAGGAAGTTGTGAGGACCTTGGTTCCCCTATGACTTCCTGCGGTCACCAGGGAGATAGCTATCTGGTTGGGTGTTGCTGCCCCATGTGACCTTGGTGGCCATCTTGGGTCAGGGCAGAGTGTATTTAGGATACTGGGTTTGGCACGCTTTGTGTGAGCGTCTAGTGAAGGGACAGGTTCTCCGTCTGGCAGGGACAGTGTGTAGTGACAGGGAAAGGTTCCTGAGGAGTAGGGAAGGTGCATGGACTATGATATCTCCACTTAGCAAGCCTGCCAGTTGGGTGTGGACCAGCCAGGCCATGTACCCACTCCCCTCTGCAGTAACGGTCCACATCATTTCAAGTTCACGATCCTCTGCTACTGTCTGTAAATGGCTCTAGTCGGCTGTGCCTACCCACCGGGCCCCATTGTTGGGACTTTCTAATAAATTGTTCTCATCCACCTTGGCCTCTAAGTGCATTCTTTGTCACTGGCGCACCACACTGCACCCTAATCACACAGTAACATTGCTTTCCTTTCTAGGAAAAGAAACCTCTTTTCCCAGCTTCTGGTTAAGAACCAAAAGAACTGAGCAGGATTTTTTACAGTGGGATACATTACAGGCATATTGTGAATAACCATTGGAGATGATTTCAAGAGATCCTTTTTACTTTCTACCTGCAATTAAAGCGAAAGTAAAACCACAGAAGTATACACCTGCAAGTCAATGGCATAATGTGCTAGTATGTATTGCATCACACACCCCTCTTTGATTGATTGGGCATTTGAGATGGATTCTTTAAACTTTATGGAACAGATGGCAAAAAAATTACAAATTAGATCTATATAGTGATAAGTGGACAGTGTGGAAATTCCTCAGAATGCGCAACATATTTTTTGTAAGTGTATTTATTTATTTATTTTTATTTCTCTCTTGTTTTTCTTTCTTTTCCTTTGTGTAATTTGTAAAGCTGTGTGAAAGGAAAGAGGAAAACAATATAGCATGGAAAGGACACATGATGAGAGTGATAATGGTACTGCTGCCCCAAATGAATTACAATATGGGAAAATCGCCCCAATGGGGTTTTTTTCGCAGCAAAAATACAGTTGGTTAGAAGAATAGTTAAAAGTATTTTTTTATTGAAAATTGGCAACTTAGCATGGACACATAGGTGTTTAAAATATGAGCTCTGGTCGGGGGATATGACACCATTCAAAATTCTACAAGAATATGCAAACATACAATAGTACACAGCATTATATCAAAATGTCTGGTGTGCAAATTTCCAACGCGTTTCGACCTGTGTGGTCAAAGTCTTCCTCAGGGGATTGATTTGCTGTTTAATATATATATATATATATATATATATATATATACAGTATATATATATATATATATATATATATATATATATATATATATATATACTGTATATGTATTGTATATGTATTGTTTACACTTATTAGTTTCATAAAGTATACAAAAACAGTTTTCTTTGTATTATCAAAAAAGAAAAAGAATTCTCATGGAATATAGTTACCAATGAAGGGTGTAGATAAACAATCTCCTGACCAGAGTTCCTCTAAAATCGATCAGATGATCACATTTGTTCGTACCATATGCATTCCAATGAAGAACACTTCTGCCCCTGATGTGACTTACAAGGAGTCACACTAAAGAACAGCCAACAAGGAATGTAATGGGTAGAGGGGTCCCGCACCTGCAGCAAAACCCCAATAGGTGTCATCCAATATATATCATGAATTTCAGTTCAAATGCATTACCTATTTTTGATAGGTTATACCCATGGCTGTGTGGGAAAGTGATGAAGAATGTGTTGCTAACAAGTGGGGGAAAACTGGTGCTTGAAGTAGTATGATATAGTGAGAATGCAAGTGATGTGATCTAAGTGGACAAAGGAAAAAAAAAAGAAACACAAACCAAAGCACAAGCAAAACTGTGGAAAAAAGGGAAACAATGTATCAATAACATGAATTATACTGGATAATGATGTGAGTGATTGTGTGAATGATAAAAGGTAAAAAAAAATGTAAAAGAGTGTTTTTGTTGTGACGATGCAATGTGCAATGTGCAATGTGTACTTATTGTGCTGGAAGAGTTAAAGCTATCATTCCAAGAATTAATAAACTTAATTATACCTTAATGGCAGAGATGGTATCGACCGATGTTTAGGGCGTATTAGTTAGTACCAAGTTAAGGTTAATACAGACCGTTTATGGCCCTGTGATTATCCGAACTGAGAATATCTGTAATGCCCCGTACACACGGTCGGATTTTCCGACGGAAAATGTGTGATAGGACCTTGTTGTCGGAAATTCCGACCGTGTGTAGGCTCCATCACACATTTTCCATCGGATTTTCCGACACACAAAGTTTGAGAGCTTGCTATAAAATTTTCCGACAACAAAATCCGTTGTCGGAATTTCCGATCGTGTGTACACAAATCCGACGCACAAAGTGCCAGGCATGCTCAGAATAAATAAAGAGATGAAAGCTATTGGCTACTGCCCCGTTTATAGTCCCGACGTACGTGTTTTACATCACCGCGTTCAGAATGATCAGATTTTCTGACAACTTTGTGTGACCGTGTGTATGCAAGACAAGTTTGAGCCAACATCCGTCGGAAAAAAATCCATGGATTTTGTTGTTGGAATGTCCGATCAATGTCCGACCATGTGTACGGGGCATAAGAAACATTGAATGCATATATCAATCAAAATTAACTGAATAAATGTCACAAACAGGCAGGAAAAAGAAGTATATGTAAGTACACAAGCTCTACCAGCCAAATCCTATAAGGCACTTAGACTAACCTGTGTCAAGATATTTGATGCATAAAATTTGTATGCGACCCTCCTCATCCAAACGCTGGGGATCATTGAAAGATCCTCAAGCGTTTGGGATTTTTATATTAGTGTGGATGAGTAACGAATTGGGTGCAATAAGCTGCAGGTGCTGGGTGATCGCCCCCTCCCACACTCCTGCTGGACACTTCTGCCGCAATGGCGGCACATGTGGCTCCCTCGGCATTCCTGGAAGGTCAAAGACCCAGAACACCGAAGTCACTTCCGCTGCAACAACGAGACGCAATGATGTCGTGCTTATGCACAGAGCGTTGCACTCAAGCGTGGCATCCAGATGTCCGAAAGTGATCCAGGATGCCGCCGGCAGGTTTACAGCTCCCCCTGGTGGGCAGAAAATAATTTGCCCGCCAGCTGGAGCATAGGGGGAGCGATGGACGGCTCCTCCCCCCCTTGCCGGGAAGGCACATGGGCGGGGATCTCCACAAGGAAGGACATGATGGCTTAGAGAAACACGGGAATTTTAAAGATAAAGAGAGGAAAAGGGAAAATGATTGATTGTACCGCCAATCATAGTTCAATTACAACAAATGTAATAGCAGTGTGTCATAACAAAGCAATATACTTTTACAATTGACAATCGATATTATTATATTGATAACTGTACGGGGATGGTAGTAGTTTTTAAGGCGATGCATTGTATTTTGTTTGGCTAAAGAGTGATTATACTATAAACAAAACCTTAATGATGTAAAGAGCTACAGTATCAAATAGGTACATTGTAATATAGGGTTATCACTGGGTCTTACCCGAAGAAAAACCCTTTAGAAAGGGGGCAAAGAAAATGGAATCATTCAGACCTGGAGGCGTGGTAGCCTGAAGTCTGAAGATCCACCTTTGCTCATGCTGGAGCAAAACCTTATTCCAGTCTCCCCCTCGATCAGGGATGTGGATTCGATCTAATGCCATAAATGAGACTTTGGGTACTTTGTAATCGTGTTCCAATACAGCATGCCTACTGGAAGATAGTGATTGCCAATTTCCGTGCTGTATATGTGCTTGGACATGCGGCACCAAAACTCCTGTTTTGTCTTACCGATATAGAAGGTGTCGCACTCACAAACCATCAGATACACCACACCACGGGTTTGACAGTTAGTAAAGTGTGACCATTAGGAAGACGAGAAGTTTTCTCCTGCCTTATGAGGGGGCAGGAAGAGCAATGTCCGCATGGGAAGGAGCCAAACGATGTTTTTTCCTTTGTTGTTCGTTTCTGAACCCACTCTGGAAAACAATATTAGTATAACTTTACTGAGGTTTTTTAAGGTCTTAAAGCGGAGTTCCACCCAAAAATGGAACTTCCGCTTTAAGTGATGGTGACCCTCTGACATGCCACATTTAGCATGTCATTTTTTGGGGGGGGGCGGATACCCTTTTTTTAGAGGCACCCAGCTCCCACTTCTTCCAGAGGCTCCGCGGCGCCGGAAGGAAGTTCACCTCTCCCCCTTCCCTCCCTGCAATGTTCTGGGACACGTCACAGGTCCCAGAAGATTGCCCGGCCATTCACAGCGCGGCTCGTGCATGTGCCGTGCGTGCCCGGCTGTGAAGCCAAAGCCGGCGCCCACAGTAAGAATACCGGTGCCGTGGAGAGAAGGGGGGGAGAGGAGTGGGGCTTCGTACGCCCGCATTGCTGGACCGTGAGACAGGTGAGTGTCTGATTATTAAAAGTCAGCAGCTATACTTTTTGTAGCTGCTGACTTTTAATAATTTATTTTTTGGCGCGGAACTCTGCTTTAAATTTGATTTTTTTTACTATTTTTCTTTATAAATTAGGATTTATTAACCCTTGACTTTCAGATATGTTACTATCTATGTTTATTGCTTTTTTTAGTATGTCTTTAATATTGTGGCAATGTATTTGTTATTTATTCTTGAAGATTGCATTAAGATTATATATGCCAGGATATGGTTGCATAATGTCGTCTGGTTACGACTAATAATTATATACCATATATAATATTAAGTTTTCTAAAGGTATGTATTATAGTACATTGTCTGTTTGTATGTGTAATAATTGTTTTATATTTTTTAATAATAATAAAAAACTCAGATTGAAGAAAAAAAAGAAAAGAAACAAGTGAAGTACATTTCTAATTAATATTAGTCCTGAAAATGTATTTATGAATTTTGTAAAATTAATTTTCTGAAAATTAATGTGTTTATGTATATGTATATAGGAAAGCATGCCTGTTGGCCTTGTATTTTGTAAAACAGAATGTAAATCTTAGTTATAATGTTTAAATATATTAAGGATGTTTATACTAGTGTGTAGGAGATCTGTTGGAAGGAAGTATATTTATAATATTTTTCTTACTGCTTTATTACTCATGTTGGGAGGTTGGAAGCCATGTGGGATGTTTTAGTATACTGTAAATTTATGGTTTGTGTTCAGTAATGGATTGGGACCAAATGGCAGTCCTAGTTTAAAAGTCCCACACAATATCCATGTCATTAAAATGACAAATGTTTAAAATAAGGTTTTGTGTCCATTTAGATATAAAATACGTACAATAAATAGATTCTGACACATGCCAATGCTGCCCATCACTCGGTCTTAAAGAAGTGTACTGGGCCATCTGGATCAATAAACACAAGCAGGAAACTAAGCACCTTCTGCAATTTGCAGACTCAAGCTGAAGCATTCAGTTCCATTGACACCACCATCTTTGTTGAGTGCTAATAGTACAACGAAGTGTTCAGACAAGATAAATCTTGCACTTGGAATGAGCAATAAATCCAGTACTCCAGGTTCCGTGGCATGGAGAGCACTTCTTTGGTCGCTAAAGATGAATAATTATTTTAGTGCCTAGATATGGCTTGTATATATGTTTTGTAGATTGCCATAAAATATTTATTAATCTTCTCAGGGTTATACTGACTCAGTTCCCGGGGATGATGTTATATCTAGCAATATTCCATTATGGTCACCATCTACAATTTTACCCATATACTACAACTAGGTAAGAGTGGTTGGGATCCTTGTTTGCTCCCCCTCTTTCCTTTTATGTTTTATTTTTTGTTTCTTACTATATCATTTTTGGCAATTTATTCTAGACATTTCCAAAACCCTGCATCTGCTCCTGACGAGTGGTATACTAACCACGAAACGCGTAGAGCTTCCCTACGATGCGACTTTACAGTTTCCCATGTTTTACCATGCTACCTGATTATCATTACAATACCATTATGAACCAATTCATTATTGTTTATATATTCATATGTTACGATTATAATATGGCCTACATACCCTAGGTCCATTATTATGTTTATTGTTGTGAGTTTAATATGTATTATTTACCGATTTTACATATAAGTTTTATATGTGACCTATTATTGATTATGGAATTTTAATTTTTTATACTATGATACAATGTTATGTATGCCTTTTGTACTAATTAAATAATGGTTACAATGATTGGTTCATATTATGTTATGTAGCAGTGTGCCTCATATAAAGTCCCAAATCTCTCTTCTTATTCCAATTTATTAATCTTCGGTGATCCTAGGGGTCTTCTTAAAACTAAGATCCCAGTGTCCTGGATGTATTTCTGGCATTAAATGGAGGTTTTACTTTACCTGAACTGATGTCTCTGCCCTCCCTATGATGTTTAAGGCACAGTTCATACATAAAAGTCGTGCGATTGTCGATCCGACTTTGCCCTACAACTTTGGTCCGACGTTGACCTCAGAATTCCATGCAACTTTAATGAACGGGATCTGATTTTGATCCGACTTTGAGAGAAAAAAAACGGCATGGGGTCCCCCCCAAATCCATACCAGACCCTGAGGGTATGGATTTTGAGAGAAAACCCCATGCCAAAATGTAAAAAAAAACAAACGGTGTGGGGTCCCATCCCACACAATTCATACCAGACCCTTACCTGAGCATGCAGCCTGGCAAGTCAGGAAAAGGGGGTAATAAGCGAGCACCCCCCCTCCTGAACCATACCATGCCACATGCCCTCAACATGGGGGTTGGTTCAGGGCAACCCTGTGTTGTGGTTGTGGGGGTCTGCAGGCATGGGGCTTATCGGAATCTGGAAGCCCCCTTTAAGAAAAGGGGCCCCCAGATTCCGGCCCTCTCCCCATGTGAATGAGTATGGGGTATAAAGTATTCCCTACCCATTCACCCAAAAAAAAAAACAGTGTAGTGTAAGAAAAACGGGACGGTTTTGACAAGTCCTTTAGTAAGAATGAATAAAAAAATTTTAAAAAATGTGCTTTTGCCCAGATGAAGAATCTTCTGTTCTGTCAGCTCCAGTGTCTTACAGTTCTTAAATAACTACGAGGCATGGCTATGTGGTGATGTCACCCGGAGACCCCACCCCCTTGTGACGTCACGGATCCATCATGCCCGGGGCGTTGGAGCTACCACGGGGGACATTATTCATTTTTAATAAAGGACTTGTCAAAAACTGCCTCCTGTTTTTCCTGCACTACACTTTTTATTGTGGGTGAATGGGTAGGGGTACCCCCTACTCATTCAAATGGGGGGCTGGGATCTGGGGGCGGCTTCCAAATTCCGATAAACCACCTGCCTGCTGACTTCCACAACCAGAGGGTTGTGGGGAAGAGACCATTGTCCCCATCAACATCGGGACAAGGTGTTTTGTCCAAACCACCCCCCCCCCCATGTTGCAGCCATGTGGCCTGGTGCTTGCTCGTTCCTCCTTTGCTGACCTGCCAGGCTGCATGCTTGGATAAGTGTCTGGATCGATAAATGGATTTTGGTGGGGGAATCCCACGCCCCTCTTTTTTCTTTTTTTTTTTTTTGGCATGGGCCCAAAGGGCCTGGAATGGATTGTGGGGGGGACCCCACGCCGTTTCTTTTTTCAATACATTTTGCATTGCTAACATTGCCTCTGAGCACATTTAAACACAGTTAAGGTGCTGATCCGACTTGGTTGAGACTTCCATTAAATTCAATGGGCTGAAAATGGACCCAAGTTGGACCAAAGTAGTGCAGGAACCTTTTCAAAAGTCAGACCAGCTAAGATAGCTCTCATAGCTATCTCATAGCTCTCATGGGCAAAAATACATTTTTTTTTAAATTTCTTGCACATTCCTGAGTATTCTTTGCAAAGTGAATTTCACTATATACATTAGCCACTTATATTTTCTTTTCACACAAATAGAGCTTTCTTTTGGTGGTATTTGATCACTACTGTTTTTTTTTGGGGGGGGGGGGTTATATAAACAAAAGAAGACTTGAAAAATTGAAAAAAGAAAACCCATTTTAATTTTTTTATACCAGGACTGTAACATTGCGAACGGACAAATTGGACACCAAGTGACACTTTTTTGGGGACCAGTGACACAAATACAGTGATCAGTGCTAAAAATATGCACTGTCGCTGTCCAAAATGACACTGTCAGGGAAGGGGTTAACATCAGGGGCGATCGAAATTTTTGAGAGACAACGGTTTGTTGTCTGATTTTCGTATGGTAAGTACACAAATCCGTCACACAGAAGTCGAAAATTCAAACACGCATGCTCGGCATCAATGCTCACCAAACACGAAATTAGCAGAAGGGGCCCAAAGGGTGGCGCTCAAGAGCTGAAATTCCTCGTAGTACGTCACTACGTTCGTGTTTATGGCACGACAATTGTGTAACGTTAATATGCAAAACAAGATCCAGGCACACGCCCTTTTGACAAAAATCAGGCGCTCGATTGGCCAACAATCGTACCGTGTGTACGAGGCTTTAGAATCAACCTAGAATCCGGACCTTTCACCTGTTTAAATGATAAAGTAATAACGAAGGAGTAGCCCACACTTGGCCATGAAACAGCTTTTGATTCAATTGTCCAATTACTTTTGGTCCCTTGAAAAAAGAGGGGGGGTATGGCTAATCTTAAGAGCTGTAATTCCTAAACCCTTCCTCCGATTTGGAAATACTTACCCTCAAATTAGCCCTGAGAGTATGCACTTTCAGCCCATATCCATTATATAACTATAACTTGAATATGTTTTGGTAAATACCTGAAAAAATCTAAAATTGTGCCTGTGTCCAAATACATATGGACTTAATTGTATACCATAGTTTGAAGTCTTTCCGAGGTTTGCCGAGGTCAGCCGAGGTGTTCTCGGGCCTTTCCGGCCGTTTTCAAAGCTCTCTGGCGCCCCCCCACCTCTGGCCGCATGCGGTATTGCATGCCATTGAAGTCAATGCGGAACATATTATTTTCGTTTCCATTGACTTCAATGGGGAAACTCGCTTTGATATGCAAGTAATTTTGGATTATGAGCATTCTCCTGGAACGGATTATGCTCGTAATCTGAGGTTCCACTGTATATCACAAAAAATTAAAAAAAAAAAACAGTGGTGATCAAATACCACAAAAAGAAAGCTATATTTGTGTGAAAAAAAATGCTACAAAATATCAGTTGTGTACAGTGTTGCATGACCGTGCAATTGCCAGTTAAAGCAGCACATTGCTGCATCATAATCACAGTCAGGCAATGAGCATTTTCAGAAGGAAATGTCAGCAATGGCAGCCTACATATATCTTTCATGTTTGGTTGCCCATACCTTTCCATGCTTTGGTTTTTCTATACTAAACAACATTCTTTTTCATGCATGAAGAATAACTGTGAAATTCCCTTAAGCGTTATATTATTAATAACACTTCCTCTTCTATATTACAGCTCTGAGTGGCACTAGAAGAGTTACTATTTCATGCCTGCCAGAGCTTAACCCCGAGTTCATCATTCCTGCAGCTAGGTTTTGTTTACATCAATTCCCATCCATATAGACATCTCTGACTTTATATCTGGATTTACACTGTAGACAGCCAGTAGTGGGAGACAAACTATGAGTTATACGGGAACATTATTCGAGCTATTCCACTCGCCTTGCATTAAAATAGGCTCTTGATTGAGAAGTGTGCAAGCATTTACCTTTTCCGCATGCTGGTAGACCAGACAAAGTTCAAATTGCTCTCAGCTTCTATGACAACACGTGGAATCTTCATCTGCTATCAGTAGGGCGACTACTTAACTCTTCCACTTCTGCACTTCCAGATTATATGCCAGAAATACACTATATTACCAAAAGTATTGGGACGCCTGCCTTTACACGCACATGAAATTTAATGGCATCCCAGTCTTAATCCGTAGGGTTCAGTACTGAGTTGGTCCACCCTTTGCAGCTATAACAGCTTCAACTCTTCTGGGAAGGATGTCCACAAGGTTTAGGAGTGTGTCTATGGGAATGTTTGACCATTCTTCCAGAAGTGCATTTGTGAGGTCAGGCACTGATGTTGGACGAGAAAGCTCGGTTCGCAGTCTACGCTCTAATTCATCCCAAAGGTGCTCTATCGGGTTGAGGTCAGGACTCTGCGCAGGCCAGTCAAGTTCCTCCACCCCAAACTCGCTCATTCATGTCTTTATGGACCTTGCTTTGTGCACTTGTGTGCAGTCATGTTGGAACAGGAAGGGGCCATCCCCAAACTATTCCCACAAGCATGAAATTGTCCAAAATGTCTTGGTATGCTGATGCCTTAAGAGTTCCCTTCATTGGAACTAAGGGGCCAACCCCTGAAAAACAACCCAACATCATAATCCCCCCTCCACCAAATGATTTGGGCCAGTGCACAAAGCAAGGTCCATAAAGACATGGGACATGGCTGCATCCTCCTAAATAAGTATGATTCTCCAAAAATAAATAAAAAAATACCATACTTCTCTTTTAATATTTTATTGGAATAGTTATGCTCCGAAGAAAAACTCTTAAAAAATAGAAAAGTTAGCCCATTACTTTACTCATAAATGATATTTACAATGCCACCTCTGAGCACTGAGAATTGATCCATTTGTAAAGATGTCTGACAACATGGCTTTGGTCCTCCAGATACTTGTATTGTAAAGGTTGTGCTCTGAATATTTGCATTGTCGGCCTATACACAACAAGTAGAGACAGAAAACTAAGAGGGAGTGAACCTTTGCATCTGATTAACCTTTATCATTGCATAGACATGAAACAAAAATCAATAGGGAATGGCTCTTAAATTAGATCTAATCTCAATCACTAAAATCTCAAATGCGCTTTAACATGTTAATGTAATTTCCAAAAATGCAATTATTTTAAATTCTGTTGCTTTAAAGAAATAAAAAATCCCAGTAACCCTGCAATTAACCACTTGCCAGCCATTTTTTTCTGCCACTTTTTGTTTACAAGTTTAAATCAGCATTTGTTGCTAGAAAATTACTTATAACCCCCAAAATGTATATATATATATATATATATATATATATATATATATATATATATATATATATATATATATATATATTTTTTTTTTTTTTTTGGCAGAGACCCTAGAGAATAAAATGGCGATCATGCCAATTTTTTACCTTCACATGATATTTGCGCAATGTTTTGGGAAAAAATACACTTTAATGGATTTAAAAAAAGAAAACACAGTATATATTATACATTATTTTGTATAATAGGAAAGGTGATGTTACGCAGAGTAAATAGATAGCTAACATTTCACGCTTTAAAATTGCGCACACTTGTGGAATGGTGACAAACTACAGTACTTAAAAATCTCTATAGGTGATGCTTTAAACATCTTTAACCACTTGCCGCCCACCATATAGCAGAATGACGGCACCAAAGTGGTTTCAATATTCTGACTGGGTGCCATCTGACGTCCGCAGGATATTGAGCCGCTGCGTACCCCCAGGGGGCGCGCATCACGGCGATCGTTGTTGCAGGGTGTCAGTCTGACACCCCGCAACACTGATCTAGGTAAAGAGTCTCTGACTGAGACTCTTTACCACATGATCAGCCGTGTCCAATCACAGCTGATCACGATGTAAATAGGAAGAGCCGGTGATCAGCTTTTCCTCACTCGCGTCTGACAGACTCTCCTGACAGTGATGGTCTGTGCTGATTGTTTATCAGCACAGCCCCCCTCGGATCCCACCCAGGACCACCAGGGAAGCCGCCCAGGACCACCAGGGAAGCTGTCCAGGACCACCAGGATGGCCATCCACACTGGACCACCAGGTATGCCCCCTAGACCCCCAGGGAAATACTAATCTGTGCCCAGGCATCTGCCAATCAGTGCCCACTCACAATGCCTACCACTGCCAGTGCCACCAGGGATGCCTATCAGTGCCGCGTATCAGTGCCAATCAGTGCCACGTATCAGTGCCCATCAGTGCCGCCTATCAGTGCCCATCAGTGCCACCCATAAGAACCCATCTTTGTAGCCTTTCAGTGCCCAGTGTCGCCTATCAGTGCCCATCAGTGCCCACCAGTGCCACCCAGTGCCACCCATGAGTGCCCATCAGTGCCGCCTATGAATGCCCATCAGTGCTGCATATCAGTGCCACCCGTCAGTGCCCATCAGTGCTGCATATCAGTGCCCATCGTCAGTGCCCGCTCATTGGTGTCACCTCATCGGTGCCACCTTATCAGTGCCTGTCAGTGCCACCTTATCAGTGCCCATCAGTCAAAGAGAAAACTTACTTATTTACAAAAATTTTTAACAGAAACAAAAGCAAAACTTTTATTTTTTTCAAAATTTTTGGTCTTTTTTATTTGTTTAGCAAAAAATAAAAACTGCAGAGGTGATCAAACACCACCAAAAGAAAGCTCTATTTGTGGGAACAAAATTATAAAAATTTAGTTTGGGTACAGTGTTGTATGACCGCGCAATTGTCATTCAAACTGCGACAGCTATGAAAGCTGAAAATTGGTCTGGACAGGAAGGTGTCTAAGTGCCCTGTATTGAAGTGGTTAAAGATGACCTGTTTAGAGTTAAGCCTCGTACACACGATCGGACTTTCCGACAGGATATGTGTGATGATAGGCTGTTGGCGAAAAATCCGACCATGTGTACGCTCCATTGGACAATTGTTGTCAGATTTTCTGCGGACAAATGTTGGATGGCAGGTTTTAAAATTTTCCGCGGACAAATGTCTGTTGTCAGATTTTCCGAGCGTGTGTACACAAGTCCGTCGGACAAAAGTCCAAAGTACAAACACGCATGCTCAGAAGCAGAAGCGGTCGGTCTTGTAAACTAGCGTTCGTAATGGAGAACTAACATTCGTGACGTGGCAAATTATGAAATCTCCAAATGCAGTGCACAATTCTCATCTTCTTTAATGGGATAATAATAAAGCTGCTTTGCTGGTGATACTGATGGAGTTTTTTTTTCTAGTGATATCAAGAATATTATTATGCTTTTTTTTTTTTTTTTATTTGGGCCACAACACCATTATCCCGTATTTTTAAGATCAAAGATACAACTATGTTGGTGTCCCTTGTCAATTTTACATTGTATTTTTTTAAACTGCCGACTCCCAAACTCTCATTTGAAGTAAAACACATAGACAAGTATTATTCTACACAATTTTTTATTGTGCGTTAAAAAAAGAAAACAAATAAAATTAGACATGCTATCTACCAATAGAACTTTACCAAAAAGTGCATTCTATGCATCCAAAAATATAGAAAATATACCAAATCAAATCATTATTATTCAACCAAAAAAATAATGTCAAAGCAATAACTCCAAAGCCAATAATAACACGTTATCTCCTCTGATACCGCAACATGGCTGGTTGACGAATGGCCGTTCAGAAACAAATTGAAAAGCGTGAAATGAAAAGCGCGAAATAAAAAGTGTGAATCAACACTCACCAAACTTCTACTAACACGAAATTAGCAGAAGGAGCCCAAAGGGTGGCGCTAAAGAGCTGAAAAACAATGTAGTACGTCACTACATTCGTATTTGTTGGCTGACAATTCCTTGCCGTTTGTATGCAAGACAAGTTTGGGCCAACGCCCTTCGGACAAAAGTCCATGGTTTTGTTGGCCAACAATCCGATCGTGTGTACGAGGCTTAACAGAGAAGGCCTTGAGCTAGAATTATTGCAAGCACAAAGGGATGGGGGTGCTTTAATTTTTATTTTTTTATATGTATTTTATTTATTTATTTTTACACTGTCCCTTTATTTTTTTTATTGATCACTTTTATTTCTATTACAAGGAATGTAAACATCTGTCTCCCACTTCCTGTTTTAGGAAGTGAAGTGAAGAGAAATCTCCAGACACAGGTGGCAAAAAATAAATTGACAAGGGTTATAACCCTCCTTGCTCTATCCAAAATGAAAAAAAAAAATTTTTTTTGCATATAGTTCTACTTTAAGGTCTTTGTTCAGGTAATCATACTCCTGCTTTGTGGTCCTGTCACATGCGCCAATGTGTAAAGTAGAACTATAAAGTAGGGGGGTTATAACCCTCGTTAGGTATTTTAGTCCCATTGGGGATGTACGGAGCCAAATATCATACAGGCCACAAGGATCTCCCCAGCTGGGAAATACCAATCACTGGGCGCTTTACCTGCAGGCAGATAAGGCCTCACTAAGTCCCATGGGGGCCAGCTGCTCCGATTCTCCACCCGAACTTCTCCCACCTGGTCACTCACTCACTATATATTCCTAATAAGGATGAGCTCAGGTGTGTTCGCAAACAGCACATGCAGAGCCCGCCAGGAAGTCGGCATTGCGGAGCGCTAATCACAAGCAGTGAGACATTGTCCCGATGCGCTGCTGCAGAGATCGAGGAATGTCTCACTGCCTGTTATTAACGCTGTGCAGTGCCGACTTCCTGGCGGGCTCTACACGTGGGCTGTGAGAACAAGCCTGAGCTCATCCTTAGAAAGTAAAAAGGGATCTCTTGAAATCATCAGCCTGTAATGTATCCCACAGGTAAAAAATCCTGCTCAGTGCTGTTTGCGAACACGCCTGAGCTCATCCTTAATTCCTAAGGGGAAATGCCACCTAGTGGCCAAGCAGGGAATATTACTAACAGGGAGATTACCCTTCACTTCCTCTCCCATAAGCAATACAGGAAGTTGAAGGAAATCCTTCAAAGTGAGGAAATCCCTGGATGTCACAAGGGTCAGAAGGGCTAATGTCCCCATTCCCCTCTATTACTGTTCTGGAGACCACCCTAAATTTAGTACTTTCTTTCACTTTCAATGAAAACAGGAATAAAGGACAAATAGAGAGGGTGATGGGGCACAGACAGGAAAAAAATAAAAAAAAAACAAAAAAAAAAATTCTTTGGTTATACTTTAAAACTACAAATGGCTGTGCAATGGGGGAAAATATGTTAAAATAGTATGTATTTTTGTAGGACGCTATTTCAGCAAGTAAGCCTCCTCTATAAGCCCCGATGTATGAGTTGGATCACACTCTGGTTTATCACCAGTGTACTTAGTTGTTGAATTCTAGTTTAGGCAGCTTAAGTATAAAAAAAAAAAATCTAATAATAATCCACAGAAAAATGCAAAGATGCAAAAAAATTGCATCTCTGTGGATTTTTCTAGTTTTTGAGATGTGTCATCCATACCAGCCCTTTGCCTCACTGCCACTGCATCAGGCTAGTGTACAGCAAACGTATACGTTGTCCCTTTTATGGCCAAGGACAAAGACAAGGTAATATTTCCCAGAAAAATACTGGCAGGGAGATATATGTCTGTCCTTGTGCAAGTCCACTGAGCACCTGTTCTTGACTTGATCCATCTTTGATGCTGACAGCTCTTCTCGTGTGTTTAGTTTGGATTTGTCATTCTTCTCTATAGAAGAGGAAAGGATGAGTATCTGCTTGACAAAAAGGGTTCTCTGACAATTTGGAAAATATCCATCTGCTATAAGAAGTGCATTGAACTGCCCGAGGAACTTGTTATCACCCTCTAGCACATTCTAAATGGGCTTAGATACTCCAACAATGCTTGAAACCAGAAGCATCACGTGCTTTGTTAAGATGCTTCTGGGAAGTCCAAAGCTGGTCATACATATTCAGATTTTGATAATTTACTGCAACAGATTTCTACTAAATGTACAGTAAGTCAAACTCAAACTTAAAGGTATTGTACACTAGGGTTTTTATTGTTTTAACTCGGTATTAGTGTAGTTCTATTGCCTGTGTTGTGTGTTGGCTTACCTATTAATGATTGGCTTACATGTTTTGGTTGCAGTTTGTAGTATCAGGACTGAGCAATTCCCCTATGTCCATGTATTCATTCACCTAGCTTGTCCCAAATTCACTAAAGGGACAGACAATGTGAACAGCTAACATCAGTGTTTTTCAGAGGTTCCTTGAACAGCGAACAATAGTGGATTTGATACCCCACCTTCACTGACCACAAATATGTTGACCATCAATATTAGAGGCAGTGCCAGATTTATAAGGGTGCATAAGGTATAAGTGCTTTGCGCCCCCGCCCCTCTCTATACAAAAATAATATAAGACAATATAAAAATTATATAAAATAATAAAAATGAATAATAATACAATAATATGAAATATTTAATAATAAATATTGCTTTCTTTTATTAAATGTATCTTGGGAAATAATATTTGGCCTGCCATAATCTGTAAAAAAAAATAAAAAAATCTCTGGACTTGTATATTGTGTGTTTTTAAAAACAAATATTGGTAGCTCAAGTGAACCACACATAGGGGTTGATTTACTAAAAGAAAAAAAGACCATGCACTCTGCAAGTGCAGTTACACTCTTTTTTTCTTATTAAATGTAAATGAGGTAAAGTTTCACTTTGTAAAAAGACCCACTTAGGTGCAAGGGAAAAAAAAAAAGCACTTTTGGTTGCACATGATTGAATGATGGAAAAAAAGCAGAGCTTTACAGCTTTTATTAAGCTATGGGGGGATGAGTGCAATTGGACTTGCAAAGAGCACAGTCTTTTTCATTTGTAATTTTTTTGCTAAATTCTCTATTAAGCAAAAGGCATGGGTTTTACAGACTGCAAATACAGACAATGTAACATGGATACAGAAGTTCAGATGCAGCTGAGTAGTCACAGTACATTCAATAATACCACAAATCGTGTAAAGCTCAAAAAAGCCAAAGGCCTAGTGTTAGCATACTATCAAAAGTTCATGAAAACTCCCCAAAAAACAACAACGGAGGCTGCTTTAGCCAAGAGTGCAATTCCTTCATAAGTTGCCTGCTGGAGACCTGTGTTCCAAACCCTTTGACCAAAATTTTAACTAATTAGTAAGGGAGCTAACAAAAAGAGCAGGACAAAAAGGGGTAGATGCAGAGGGAGGGGAAGGAAGGGGAGAGTAAGGGGGAGGGGGGAATGCACCAGTAGGGGAGGGAACGTGGTCCAGCATGGAGTAGTTGTCTCAATAGATAAATATCGGATTGACCATAGGTACCATGTGTCAGGAACCTTCTCCTCCCTATGATAGAAGGAAGCTGTGAGGCGTTCCATGTGTTTAATGCCGTGGATTTTAGACAGCCACAAAAGAATCTGAGGCATGATAGGTTGTTTCCATAAAGCAGGTATGCAAGCCCCGGCTGCATTTAGCATTTAGGGTACCGTAAGCGAGGATTTATACCTCGAAAGAGGGACACTGTTGAGGTGATGTAAGTAACTCCTAGGGTGGGTCCCAAGTTCCACTGATGTGAGCTTAAAGAGGAAGTAAACCCTGATGCGTTTTACTTCCTCTTTATTCCCCTGCAAAGTAAAAGAATTATGGCTAGTATGCATCGCATACTAGCCCATTATGTTGCACTTACCTGCAAACGAAGCCTGCAATGTCCCCCAGGTCCCCGCTGGTGGCCACATCCATCTTCACCCCTCTTCCTTCCAGGCCATGGACTCTGGCTCTAAGACTGCCCGGAGTCACGTGACATCACTCCCACGCATGCATGCTTGTGGGAGTGGGAGTTCCGATAAAAGTCATTCCTGTTCCATGTACCTCTGGTCAACTGTACATCCAGAACCACTGAGTTCCACCACAAATACCCCCTTGTTCCAGAGCCATTTATTTCAAACTGGATATAGCTGTTGTGATGGACTCACTTTGGCACCCTGCTTGGGTGCTTCCTTCTGCCAAACAGTACCTCCTACCCTCCAAACCTTTCTGAGCAGACCGAGAGCTAATACCAGCCCTTTTTACCCCAAGCATTGCACACAGATGTTGGGATAGAACCAAAGGAATGACTGTTTATTGAAACTCAGACACATACTTTATACCCCCCCCTTCAAACACCAATCCAATTAACAGCTAACAGCGATCCTAGTTAAAAAGTAAATTAATTAAACAATAAGTTAATCAACAAACATAAAACATCCAACAATAATTTGGTAACACGTTAAAGTGGTCACAAGATGAATCTCATCTCCAATGGATGATCAGACAGACAGAAACAATAGAACATTGGAAAAGAGCTACGTAACAATAAACACATAACAAAGCCCACCTCAGACTATCCGGCAACAGTCTATGAGGCAAACTCATACAATATTCCAACAGTCTGAAAAGGTGGAATTAATTTATCTTCATAGATCTATGATTAATAATTCTGTCCCAAGTGAAGGAGCCTCTCCAGCCCAGTCTGCAGGAGGGCCACCATATTCCCTCTGGCCAATAACCTGTACAAGATTAATATTACACATTTCTATTCACTCAAGAAGGGAAGCTTTATTGTCCTTATTCATAGAATTAATCAAAATCATGCTCTCAGCATCCATTAGGTGGTTGTCCATCATTATAGAATGAGCTGCTTTCTCTGTGGGCCATGATCAGTGGGTAGAAGGCTAGCCTGCAGTCCCCTCCAAAAGCCCCTGTCCTGGTTGGGTCTGCCACAGCTGTTTTAGGCTTGGTTTCAAGCAAAAACAATGCACTCATACTATCAATCTGTGATTTACTCGCTAAAAGGTAAATAAGACCAAACTCATTCTAGGATTTGTAGCCCTTTTTTGGGGGTGGTGGGGGAGGGAAATTAACCAGTAATCTAATCAAAGTAATTGGGAGCAGAGCAGAGGAATTACTGCAACAAATGTATAACATTAGCCATAAATACATAGAGGCACACCAGTATGGAAATAATACAGGCTTTACATATAAAAGATGAATAATAGCACATACATTCAATGTACAAACAGACGTTATTAGCAAGGGGCCCAATAGGAGTCCTGGAGGAATTGTACACATATACCATGCACATATAACAGGGTATTTATAGTTATTAATAGAGATACCTCCAAATGAATGTTGCAGCAAAGTCCAGTTCTTGTAGGGAGATCCTTCAACCACTGTCCAACCGGCCTGGAACACAGCTTCTCACCAGCAGAAACTGTAGCAAAGCAACATGTTCACTTAGTTTCCTTCCTTCCCAACTGCAGATTCTCACCCTAATTACACTCCCTTGTCAAATTTACATGAGAAGCATGCTCCCCATACAGACGTACCAGATATTTCTTATGGCTCCTGGTAATTAAACTGTTAGATTAAAGCAGAGGTGAGTGTTTGCAGCTGGGAAGGATGGCATCTTATTGACCCCAGATCCCTCCATAAAGAGTACCCGTCACATGCCTATTGCTGTCACAAGGGTGTGTACATTCCTTGTGACAGCAATAAAAGTGATAAAAAAACGCAACAGTGTAGAAAAAAAAATGTAAGTGGCCCCCCACTCCCGTGGTGGCACGCAAAGGCAAATGCATGCGTCGATCCCGTACGCATGCAAACAGCGATGGTCCCATACATGTGAGGTATTTCCGCGTTGGATCATGGACAGTAATTCTAGCACTAGACCTCCTCTGTAGATATAAAGTGGTAACCTGTAAAGGCTTTTAAAGCGTCACCTATGCATAGTAAAATCTGTTTGTCACCGTTGCGTGGGCATGTGCAATTTTAAAGCGTGACGTGTTTGGTATCTATTTACTTGCCGTGACATCTTTTTATGTTTTACAAAAAAATTGGGCTATGTATTGTGTTTTATTGCATTAATGCCCCGTACACATGGTCGGATTTTCCGACGGAAAATGTGTGATAGGACCTTGTTGTCCGAAATTCCGACCGTGTGTAGGCTCCATCACACATTTTCCATCGGATTTTCCGACACACAAAGTTTGAGAGCTTGCTATAAAATTTTCCGACAACAAAATCCGTTGTCGGAAATTCCGATCGTGTGTACACAAATCCGACGGACAAAGTGCCACGCATGCTCAGAATAAATAAAGAGATGAAAGCTATTGGCCACTGCCCCGTTTATAGTCCCGACGTACGTGTTTTACGTCACCACGTTCAGAACGATCTGATTTTCCGACAACTTTGTGTGACCGTGTGTATGCAAGACAAGTTTGAGCCAACATCCGTCGGAAAAAATCCTAGGATTTTGTTGTCGGAATGTCCGATCAATGTCCGACCGCGTGTACGGGGCATAAGTGTATTTTTTCCCAAAAATTGCATTTGAAAAACCGCTGAGCAAATACCATGTGAATTTATTCTCTAGGGCCTCTGCTTTTAAAAAACATATTTAATGTTTAGGGGTTCTTAGTAATTTTCTAGCAAAAAAAAATTATTTTCATATGGAAATGAAAAGTGACAGAAAATGCCTGGTCTTCATACATACACTTAAACTATACTAAGGGGAAACTGCCTGAAGCGCACAGCTTCTATCTCTGCAGATGCAGAGAGTTGACAACCTTTTTTTTTCATCCTCTTGACACATCTCTTACTGTTGACAATTCAAAATGGACAACAAAAGCCAAACACATTTTTTAAATTCTCTACAAATGCAGACCATTTATGTCATCAATATCAAATAAATTGTTGTTTTAAGGCAGTTGTGATCTGTCACACATCTGAGCTCCAACATGAGGATAAACACAGTCAATACCTAGCGAGACATACTTCCAGAGAGGTGTAAATTTCGTTAATAAAACTTGTCAGGCTGGCACATACATCATTTTTGATGAAGTCTGGTGTGCAGTTGTCTGTTATAGGAAGGAGGGGTGTGTAGAACATTCAGAAAACTGATCACCAATATGTTTACAGAAACAATAAACCATTACAGCGTCAACATCTGATAAAATATTCAAGTTCGTTGCCCAACGCTTCCTCTGGTTTGTTAACTAAGGGATTTATGCCAAGTTAGGCTTGGAGCAAAAAACACTGATGTTAATGAAAAGCAAAAACAATATAAATGTATCTATGTGGTTTCATTTATCTTTTTGGCAGTAACATTTTATCGAATGCATTGCCATGAGTATGATGTTGTGTAGTATATAAAATGTTACAAACTATTGAGCATGAATTTCAATTGCAGTATAATAAAAACATTTGGTGGCAATTACATGCATGTGTTTCTTACCATCTTTTGCAAAACATGCTCTTATAAGATTAATAGCGGAAATGTATAGATTCCAGCTGTATTTTTTTTATTTTTATTTTTTTGGGGTGGGGGAAGCACTGGTTGGTTGATCTGCAAGGTCTCTGTTACGTTAAACAAATTTTTTCTAAAACAATTAGCAGCAGTTCTGTACATTTAAATTGATTTAGAACCACAGCTGCACCAAGTACTCTGTCCTTTAACAATGTATTTGTATGCATTTGCTTACTTTCAAGAGGACTCCAGGCTAGGGTGCATAGCAAAAATACATTAGCAACAGCCCCAAGACAGATTTGCAAATAATAAAGTATGAAAAATACTTAGTACAAGTCTTCTGGCAGGAGTTCTCATGCGTAACAGTTGCTTTTTTTAACTCTAGCTGACAGCAGCTTGCTGATCCCTGACTTATAATAGAAAAACCTCAGAAAGTATGGTAACATAAAATAATCCAAAGTTTAATTTAGGATGTTAAAATCCCCTTCTATGATATTGAATCTGCACATTTTCAGTAGTCATTAGATGTAATATTTAAAGCTGAACTTCACTCGAAAAGCCATGTCCCGCTGCTTTGATCCCTTCCCTTCGGCCTATAAATGAGTTACATTTTTTTTTTTTATAGTTCAATAATTTTTATTAAGTTTAGTTGACAGAGAAGAAAATCAACATTATGTACATTACATTGTGAGTATGAATTTTAACATTCCTCAGTCGCTTGTACTCCATGTACACTCTAAGTATAGTGTATCCATTTTCATAATATTAATATTTCAACGCTCTAGTTTAGAGGTATTGCTTAGGCCCTGTGTTTGTCACAAGGGTTCTATGAACATCCACCTGCGATCACTGTAGTTCAGGGGTCTCAAACTGGCGGCCCTCCAGCTGTTGCGAAACTACAAGTCCCATGAGGCATTGTAAGCATCACAGTTACAAGCATGACTCCCACAGGCAGAGGCATGATGGGACTTGTAGTTTCACAACAGCTGGAGGGCTGCCAGTTTGAGACCCCTGCATCTAGTTTGTCACCGTGGACATTCCACTTTGTTGGGATTATCAACCCCATTGCTGTTTATCTATCAACATGTCTGTTATCTGGAGTAAAGCGACCACTTTTATACACATTTTATGGTAAGCAACTGAAAATGGAAAACATAAAACATAAAAACAGCCATAGTGATGTCTATTTGTTCCTTTTGTTAACTAGGGTAGTTATTTCCTTCCACACATTCCATCTGGCTTGTGATCTCTAATTATACCATTCTCGCCATGGAGCCCATTGTTTGTACACTCATAATCTCATAATTCCCTGTGGTTGATGAGTGTAGAACCTCATATGTGCCATGGGTGGGGTAGTTTGTATTACTTCTGAGATCGGTGGGACTATTGTTCCTCTCCAATGTCGGAGAATAGATAACCTGGTGGCTCTATCCCCAGTTCCTGTTCTTAGGCTAACATAGATTGAGATTTTATACAAATGTTCTTTTCTTGTAGGCCTGAGTAAATAAGTGATATACCTTTGTGTATACTTGGGGTTATTTGATAGAATTGGGTTATTTTTTCAGGTAGCGTTGTAATTAAGTGGGGGTTCTTTTTAACTGTATGAACTATTTGTGTGTATTTGTATTGCTTCATGCAGGGTAGTTGGTATTCTTGCTGCAGTGTGGCAAATGATTAAATTGTCGAGCCTTCCATGACCTTATCTAGGTGGGTTATTCCTTTTTTTTCCCAAATAGATAAGTTAATGTCTGGAATTATTTGAGTAAGTGCAGAGATGGGAAAATTTAAAGGAGTCACTGTGCCACTCCATTTTTGATAGCTGTGGAGATGAATCCATGCTCTCTCGGATGCTAAAATAGGGGGTGCTAACTTTTTATCTAGAGATTTGTTGTGATGCGCAGTCAGTATGAAATCCTGTAAAGTCCCTTTAGGGATTTGAGTTTTTTCTATTTCCTTCCATAGTGTTTTGGAATCTTCTATTAGAAAAATGAGGGGAATAACTGCGCTACGGTGAAATACATAAACAATAACAATTATAGCCGCGATTCATCTATGTAACACAAACACAGTGAAATTAAATGAGAAAAAATGGGGGTTGAATCACGCTAAAACAGATTGGTGATCATACACATCATCACCAAACCAAATATTTAGAACTAAGTGAAGGGTTCCCCTTTAGTGTATACATAATATACAAAACACATGTCAAATGAATAATCAATCCAAAAAAAAACGTTCAAAGTGATAATAAAAAGTCCATGTATAAAAAATAAATCACCCAAGTGATATAAAAGTATCTTAAAAAAGTTCCAAAAAACATAAATTCTTGCTGTAAGAAGAAAAAAGCGTGCTTGCTCCACCACCGTGAAATCAGACTGGCCGCTTACCAGAAACTCATGATCCCCCGTTACAGAGGATCAGAGAAAGCTGTTTGTTAATACTGCTTCGAACCACGACCAATGGATCAGAGACCTTATACTGAGATGGGACATCAAAGACTGCAGGGTCAGGCTAAAGATGTTCACACTGACAGGTACTCAGACATCAGCCCACAGCATTGCAGATATGGTCATAGCAGGAAAAAAAGCCTCCATATAGTGTAAAATCATTGACTTTATTGGATAAGTAAAAGGTTAAACTCATGTTAGTAGACAATAGTAGGCATGTAGTGTAGTCTGGAGTACCAGCCAGAAGCTCACAGACAGCCCGTCCTACTGGAAACAGCAGCAATGGGAGGTGACGAGAACACGTCGCTCTGCCCTAATCTAATATCTGGTCGGGACATCCTGGAAAAGCCTAGGGCTGGCCGTCCATATGAAGGTAGGATTGTGAGTGGAGGTGTCGCCCATTGTCAATTTCACAGAGGCATGGTCCGACCAGATAATGTTATTCATTTTTGCAGTTTTGCATTTGAACAATACCCATTTATCAACTAAAAAACAAATCAATTCTACTATAAGACTTATGGTTATTTGAAAAGAGTGAGTTGTCCCGTTCATTGGCACTGATGCATCACCAGGCATCATACAGCTCATAAGACCGTAATACCGCCTTCAATGTTGGTGGGAGGCATTTTGGTTTGGAGGTAGAGTCTATTATTGGGTCTGGGGTAATATTGAAGTCCCCGCATATCACCAACAGACCTTTCTGTATCTTGCATATTTTCCTCATTATCCTGTGGAAGAACCTTATTTTTCTGGTATTAGGTGCGTAGATGTTGGCTACTGTGTAGGTATTGGAGTTTATATCACATATCAGGATTATAAATCAAACTTGTAGGTCGCATATGACCTTATGGGGCTGGAAAGCTACTGTGTCTCTCACTGCTATCATCACCCCTTTCTTTTTGGCTTCCCCGTTGGCGTTATAAATGAAAGGAAACTTAGGATATATACATTTAGGAGGTGATAGATTGTGAAAGTGCATCTCTTGAACACATAGCATGTCACAATTATGTTGAAGAGCTTCCTTCCATACGGATCTTCGTTTGGCCAGATGGTTAATGCCTTTAGCGTTGATGGTCAAAAAATTAACCGCCATGGTGGATAAGTGAGGAAGTGCTGAGTGTTGTGATGCTTAAATAAGCCACTTACTGTTGGCAGTGTCGTATCCTTTATCAGGAAGGAGGGTGGAATCTGGTGGAGTTCTGAAGTCCATGTTGTCCTCTCGAGTATGGTCCTAGTTAACTCTGTAATCGGAAGTTCACTTTTGACTGTTAGAGTAAAAAGAGAATAAACATTGGAACAGTAACTGAACAAAACAGTGGCAAATAGCCAAACAGTAGAAGAAAGTAGATGGGTGTGACACATAGCCACTCAAACAGTTAAAGGGGAGAGAAGTGGTCTATCGAACCAGCAAAAAAAAGGAAAACAGTTTGGATCGGTGGAAACTCCACCCTAGCGGGTATTTGCATATTTAGCTATAACCTGGGTCCAGGTCAATTATGAGAGCAGGCGTTCTTGTGGTTTACTTTACACCATTCAGAGTCTGGGTTGGTTGCCAATGCCATTTTGACGTGGATGCTTAGTCGGTTCAGGGATAATGCCCCGTGTGTTCAGTAAGGCCATGCCTTTAGCCACTGAGTCCATCACATGTTCTGTACCATCTGAAGAGACAATCAACTTTGTTGGAATCCCCCATTTGTAGCTCAGCTTGTGATTTCTGAGAGATTTTGTAATAGTGTTTAGATTCCTGCGTTTTTGGAGGGTGTACTGAGATCTGCGTAGAATTGTAAATCAGTGTACAGTGATGGTATCTGTTCTCTCTGTCAGGACACTGCCATTAGCCTTTATTTGGTGTGGTAAAAATGGAGTCTCAATATGACATCTCTGGTTACATTAGCAGAGAGATAGGTGGGTTTAGGGAGATGGTGTATTCTATCCACAGTAAAGTCAAGGGTTGACATATCAGGTCATACTGTAGTGAAAAGCTGGGAGAAATATTTGAGCAGATCCTGTTGCAGGATAGATTCTGGGATACCCCTGATCTTGACATTATTCCTTCTGAATCTGTCCTCCATGTCCGCCATTTTAGCTTTAATCCCCTCTATGTCTTCCTCGTTACTTTCATTAGCCTCTACCACAGCATTGATTGTGAATGCGTACTCCCGCATCTTGTTCTCTACATGAGACATTCTATCTGAGACCGATTGTAAGTCCATGCTAAATTTATGCACTCATGATACCATATCTGAATGGAGGGAGTTCTTAATGATACCAGCATTTCTTTGAGCACTGTGTCTAGAACAGGCTGATTATTAGTGGGGAATTGGTCTATGGAGTCTGGCAGCTCCTTAGTGTCATCCCCTGAGTCATGGAGAGTGCTCACCTCATTTTCTTCATCCGCAGCATCCAGCCTGAATCGTGTCTTTTCTGGACTTACAGATAATGGTGTAGCTGGTGAGGGATGCGAGCCTTTAGGTGGGCTGATCCTTTTTGCGGTTTCCCCTTCTGTGAGGGACGAGTGTCTAGAGTCTTCCACATGCTTTTACCAGACAGGCCCACATCGGCTTTCACCTGCGATAGGATTCATAGAGCTCTTCGCCCCAAACCACCTCCAGACAAACCCCCACGCGATATAATATTATGCATGAAAGATTTTCTCACGAAGGAGGATATCATGAGGGCTTCCAGAAATACTCCAAATATTGAGCTTGACGGCGTTAGGCTACAAATCTACCCAGATATCTCTCCAGCTACCCTTGACCGCAGACGCAGGATGAAGGAAGTCACCACAGTCCTTCAAACAAATAGGATCAAATATCGCTGGGGTTTCCCATTTAAGTTGTCAGTGCTCCATAATGGTACCACACATACGGTATACAACGTCATCGAGGGAAAGGATCTTCTTATCAAATTAGGCCTTCTACAACCAGAACCTCCGAATCGCCTCCCTGCTACACCCCGCTCTTCCCCCATATGGTCCACTCCTTCTTCCCGCCGCAACCAAAGAGAACAGAGAAGATGGCACCAATCTTTCCAAGACCAAGCCTGAAAATCTTGTAAAATATCTCACTTAAACTGACTACCGTTATTCATCCTTCTCCTCAAGAACCCTCCTGCAACAGCCACAAAGACCTACCAGACTGCAAGAGACCTTTTTTTTTTTTTTTTTTTTTTCTATCCCCTTCTCCCTCTCCTTTCTCCCCTCCCCTTCCTCTCTACCCAATTTTTCTCTCTCAAATGTTTATTATTGAGGCAGTTGGTATTATTCCTCTAAACTTGATTGTCTATAACTTAGGATGTAATTTACCTGCTGGGTTACATTTGAGGTTTTGTTCAGAAAAGTTATATTAATTTTGCACCTTAAAATATGTTATATAACTTTTACCTGGCTCATCCGCCGTCGCTGGTTTGCCCCCATGCTCTCGTTCACGGCCTGGTGCGGATCCTCCATAGCTTTGGATGCCGCGGCGGGCCTTGCGCGTGAGTTTAGGACATTTTTTTGTCCACCATTAAAATTTGCAAGGTCAAGGGTCACCCAGTCCTTTGGCCCCCCTAGGCTCTATTACAGCCTACAATTTTTCTTTGCCCTGTTGGCATTAATTCTAATTGAAAACATTTCTGGAAGATTCTACTTTTACCTTTTCACTTGTACACACCAAAAGAAATTCAAACCTCTACCTTACAGTTGTTTCACCAACCCAGACTGTAACCATTTAATATATGATGTGTTTGTAGTTTATACCGATTTTTTTGACATTAGTAATAACTGGATATCTAGTAATGTATATCAAGATTTATTTCATTCCCCATACGAATTTTTGTCCAAACCCAATCAAAATAATCAACGCGTATATCTCAATTAGAAATGGGTCTTAGGATATTTTCACACAATGTTCAAGGATTCAATTCCCCACACAAACGCAAAAAGGCTTTTAGGCATTATAAAAGACTAGGTGCAGACATCATCCTCCTTCAAGAAACTCATTTTTCTACTGACAACCACCCGTGCTACTTAGACAAAACATATAACCAACTATATTTCACCACATTCTCCAATAAATCCAAGGGGGTTGCGATTTTTATCCGCAACTCTATAGTATTCGAGATACAACACATTTATAAAGATATAGACAGCAGATACATTATTCTGAAAGGCACACTGAACAAACGCGCACTCACAATCGCCTCTATATACGCCCCCAACGAAGCCCAGACAACATTTTTTAACAAATTTTTTGAAACCCTAGATCGTTTTAGCTCCCCCCATATAATATTAGGAGGTGACTTTAATCTGGCTGCTCATCCTTCTCTAGACAGAAGCAAAGTCGCACCTACAACGAAAGCATTTTCTAAAACAATAAATAGATCACTCAGTAAATCCCAACTAATAGACTCCTGGAGAGCCCATAATATTGGAGTTAAGGCTTTCACACACTACTCCTACCCACATGACTGTTACGCTAGGCTAGATTACATTTTCACTACTCCCATTTTGTTGGCAAACTCTTCTAGAGCCCGAATCCACCCTTGTCCATGGTCTGACCATGACATGGTTGAATTTGAAACCTCTCATATTGGTCTTGCCCCTACCCCATTTAATTGGCGTCTAAACGATTCGATTTTATCTGACCCATCCACTATTCAAAACATAACCATATACATTGAAGAATATTTCAAGAATAACTCAACCAACGATATTTCCCCCACTACACTCTGGTCTGCACATAAAGCAGTTATCAGGGGACATCTAATTAGTATAGCTGCAGCAAAAAATAAAGCTAAACTCTCTGACATCAAAAGCCTTACAAAAGACCTAGACCTTCTATATATTAAACTAAACCAATCCCCATCCCCTGAAACCTCAAAATTAATACAATCCAAACGTCAAGCCTTAGATACGATTCTGTCAGCAGATACTGAAAAGTCTCTCAGATTTTCCAGGGCAAAATTTCTATTACATGGTAACTCCACTTCCACTATGTTCGCAAAAAAACTTAATCAAGAACATAAACCTCCTCACATATACAAACTACGCAATCAATCAGGCAACCTAGTCACGCACCCCAAAGAGGTTCTAGACATATTCTCCTCCTTCTATAAAGATCTTCTCTCAGGCCCTCAAACCCAACCTCATCACACCTCACTTAAATGGCTTGAGAAATTACATCTCCCCACCCTCAATGATCAACAAGCCTCTTCCCTCAATGATCCCTGTACAGATACCGAGATCATCAATATAATTAAATCCCTGAAAACCTCAACTGCACCGGGACCAGATGGTTTCTCATCACTATATTATAAAAAATTTGCTCCCCTTTTAGCCCCTAGATTAACCAAATTATTTAACCACATTTTGATGGGTGGCCAATTTCCAGAAGATATGCTTCTAGCAAATCTATCCCTTATTCCTAAACCTTTTAAGGATCACACCCTTCCCCAAAATTTTCGCCCTATCTCAGTGCTCAACAATGACTTAAAAATTTTTGGTAGACTCCTTGCTGACAGATTGGCCAAAGTCATCACCTCCCTTATTCACATAGACCAAACTGGGTTCATTCCCGGCAGACAGATCACAGATAACGTAAGACTTGTTACTAACATAGTACAGGATGCCAACCACTCTTCCCGCCCGGTCTGCCTTCTTAGCCTTGATATACACAAGGCTTTCGATAGCGTTAGCTGGTCATATCTCAACCATCTACTTCCTAAGTTTGGCATCACAGATAAGTTTATCCACGGATTTAATGCTCTCTACCACCTTCCTAAAACCAGAATAAAAATCCCCGGCCATAACTCAGACTTCTTTCCTCTAAGTAGAGGAACCAGACAGGGCTGCCCCCTTTCTCCCTTATTATTTGCATTAGCAATAGAACCCCTAGCCCAAGCTATAAGAAATAACCCAGATATCAATGGATATAGTAAAGGCCCAAATGAATTCAAACTAAGTCTCTATGCAGACGACGCCCTACTATTCCTCACTAACCCTCTCATATCATTACCTAACCTTATATCCGAACTCAACTCTTTTCACACTCTATCAGGCCTAGGTATTAACATTAATAAATGTTCAGCCCTACCCATCAATCTGCCCCCTAATCTAACCACAAACCTTCAGAAAAATTTCAATTTCATTTGGTGCTCTAAATCATTCAGATACCTGGGTATCCAAATCACTTCCCACCACAAACTTCTATATAAAACTAACTACATACCTCTCTTTTTAAATATTACATCTCTTTTAAAAAATTGGTCCTCTTACCGTATCTCTATTCTTGGTAGAATATGCGCTTTTAAGATGACGATTCTCCCCAAACTTCTATACTATTTCCGCTCATTACCTATCAACGTCCCCAAAACTAGACTCGAAGCTTTACAAAGAGAAATTAATAAATTTATCTGGTCTAACAAGAAACCTAGATGCAGCTACCCTCTCATGTTCAGACCCCAAAATAAAGGCGGGCTTGGCATTCCAAATATTTGGCAATATTTTATAGCAACCAAACTTACACAAATAGCCCAATGGTTTGCCCCCAACTCAAACATCCCATGGCTAAACTTTGAATCAAACTCTATCTCTCCACACTTTATACAGGGCCTATTATGGTCCAATTTAAACTCCCACCACAAAATCCTTAAACTAAATAATATTGTGGCCCATCTTCTCCAATTCTGGCTTAAAATCAATAAAACATTCAAATTATCTTCAGACACTCCCCCTCTGGCATCCTTTTTAGGGGACCCCAGACTCATTCAAAACCATAACAATAACAATTCATTTCCTCATTGGCGCAAAAACGGATTGACTACCTTAAGATCTCTACTCCCATTCAAAACATTCATTCCCTTTCACACACTCCAATCTAGATACAACTTTCCATCTTCCGAACTCACAAATTATCTCCAGATTAAAAACTTCTACACAGAGCACTACTCATTAAACATTCAATCTCAAACGACTTTTTTTGAACACATCTGTCTAAACTCCCCAAGGGATAAGGGCCTGATTTCTATAATTTATAGACATCTTAACGATACAATATTACCTGAGAAGTCTGGCCCAATGTTGCAATGGGAAGCTGATTTGGACATTTCTATCCCTTTAAAATCATGGAACGCCATGATAGAAAACCTCCGTAAGTGTAATATTGCAGCTTCATTTAGGGAGTCGCCAATGAAACTATTCTCTAGATTATACCTGACACCCTCGAAAATCCACTCCTTCTATCCCTCTGCCTCCCCTAACTGTTTTAGGGGTTGCAACGTACCTGGCACATACCTTCATATATTTTGGGACTGTGTTTACCTAGAGCCTATATGGAACGCTGCTGTAAACAAAATAGAATCTATAACAAAAAAAAAAATCAACCTCTCGCCACAATTATGTATACTGTATGCAACAATTCCTGACATACCTATTTCTTGTATAAGACTGACTCACTCCCTAATTAGTTCTATCCAATGGATGATAGCTCTAAACTGGAAATCCCAAAACTTACCCTGGACTCAAGTCCTATCTAGAATGGATATGCTCAATCTCTCAGAAAGAATTTATCATACCCTACATGATAGTATGCATTCTTTTGATGAAAAGTGGTCTTTATGGTCTCGTGACTGAAAATTTATTACACTCTATTATATAGATTGCTTACACCCCTCTCGTTGTTATAATACTTTCACTTGCCTCCCATTTATGTACTACACAAGTCATATGGTATATTGACCATTGTATACATTATTTTGTACTCAACTGTTCTAACCACTATATCCCTGTAACTCTTTTGTACTGAATCTTCCAATAAAACTTTTGTAAACAAAAAAATAAAAAAGGAAATACTGTCTTAAAATATGAGCTGGTATCAGTAACCTCAATAGTAC
This sequence comes from Aquarana catesbeiana, assembly GCF_042186555.1. Lineage (NCBI taxonomy): Eukaryota > Metazoa > Chordata > Amphibia > Anura > Ranidae > Aquarana > Aquarana catesbeiana. Next base: position 31,588,994 of record NC_133326.1, read on the forward strand.
AATCAATGTCCTAAAACAATGCAGGCAAGTAGGTAAGCAGGAATCTGTTTTGGAAATTCCCTTATACTTACCTGCGTTGTTTTAAGACATTGATTGTCAGGAATCTGTTTTGGAAATTCCCTTATACTTACCTGCGTTGTTTTAGGACATTGATTGTACTATTGGAGTTACTGATTCCAGAGCTCATATTTTAAAATCATATTTACTTTTTTATTTTTTTAGCTTTTGGATTTTAACAATTGTACCAATAAAATAAATACCGGTAATTGTTTTACATATTTGGTGTAATTACTTAATAAATTTGCTGCATTAAGGCCCTTGGGAGAAAATCTCGTTGTATACTTGGCGTTACCTGCATATGGTTTTCTGATGTAAACACCTTTTTGATTTGACCTCAACTGCATCTCTGGACTCCTCTGACATTTTGGAGGGTATTAACAGTATAATGGAAAAGGTGAGCGCTAACATTTCAAAGGAGTTGGAAGTCTCACCCCAGGAACCCAATGAAAGAGAACAGGAAACAATAATAACCACATACAACAGAGTTTTAAAGCAGATAAATTAGGAGATTTTTGTTAATGACCAATTAGTTAAAAAGTCTGTAATCAGTCTTGAATTGAAGAAAAAATACAGTATTTCACAGAAAAGGTCAGGAATATTAATCAGTTGATGAACGTGTAATATTATGAAATACAAATATGAGTGTTTTATTTCAGGGAGAAAATAGGCAGAAATATTGTACAGACACAATGAATACTATGTAAGCAGCTTTAATAGGCTGCAAATTTAAGAGGAAAAGACCAGGTAGGATTTGTCAAGAAATAAAAATTACAGAATATTATTTCACAAAGAATAGTCAGAAATATTGTGCAGTTGATGCACTTTGTTAGACTGAAATTTTGTAGTGAGAGACTAGGCATGTTTTATCAATCATGAAAAAAACTGCAGTGTATTATAATATCCAAAAATGGTGTACTGATTCAATGCAAATAATAGGCAGGTTCATAAGTTAGGGTGTTTTATTTTACAGAAAAAGCCAATAAATATTGTACTGACTCCGTGCACAATATAAGCAGCCTTTACTAGGCTGCAGTTACACAGGGAGGCAACAAGATTCTTGTAATAAACATTGAAGTGTATTTTTTCCCAGAAATAAGCCAGCAGAATATTTATATACACAGGGCTTTTTTTCTCAGAGAAAAGGTGCAGGAACTCATCCCCCTCCCCTAGGTCACGCCCATCTCCGCCCCTAGAACCGCCCATTGTCTCCACCCCTACACACCAAGCACCGCTCCCTTTAGAGAACAGGAAACCAAGTATATTTAGGGGGATATATAACAGATTTTTGTATGGAATGTGTTAATAAAAAGCAAAGAAGTAAAATGTACAAAACATTAGAAATATCCAGTAACCAAAGTAATCTCAGAGGCACTTTCATATATCCCCATATTCAGCAAGAGACAGCCCACATATATACACACGCAGCAATTGACAGCCCACATATATATATATATATATATATACACACACACACAGCAAGAGACAGCCCACATATATACACGCAGCAAGAGACAGCCCACATGTATATCTCCAGCAAGAGACAGCCGACATATATATCTCCAGCAAGAGACAGCCCACATGTATATCCAGCAAGAGACAGTCCACATGTATATCTAGCAAGAGACAGCCCACATGTAGATCTCCAGCAAGAGACAGCCCACTTGTATATATCCAGCAAGAGACAGCCCACATGTATATCTAGCAAGAGACAGCCCACATGTAGATCTCCAGCAAGAGACAGCCCACTTGCATATATCCAGCAAGAGACAGCCCACATGTATATCTCCAGAAAGAGACAGCTCACATGTATATCTCCAGCAAGAGACAGTCTACATGCATATATCCAGCAAGAGACAGCCCACATGTATATATCCAGCAAGAGACAGCCCACATGTATACTCAGCAAGAGACAGCCCAAATGTATATCCAGCAAGAGACAGCCTGCATACAAATATCCAGCAAGAGACAGCCCACATGTATATCGAGCAAGAGACAGCCTGCATGCAAATATCCAGCAAGAGACAGCCCACATGTATATCCAGCAAGAGACAGCCCACATGTATGTCAAGCAAGAGACAGCCCAAATGTATATCCAGCAAGAGGCAGCCCACATGTATATCCAGCAAGAGACAGCCCACATGTATATCCAACAAGAGACAGCCCACATATATATATACACACACACACACACACACACACACACACAGCAAGAGACAGCCCACATATATACACACAGCAAGAGACAGCCCACATGTATATCTCCAGCAAGAGACAGCCCACATATATATCTCCAGCAAGAGACAGCCCACATGTATATCCAGCAAGAGACAGTCCACATGTATATCTAGCAAGAGACAGCCCACATGTATATCTAGCAAGAGACAGCCCACATGTATATCCAACAAGAGACAGCCCATATATATACACACACACACACACACACACACACAGCAAGAGACAGCCCACATATATACACACAGCAAGAGACAGCCCACATGTATATCTCCAGCAAGAGACAGCCCACATATATATCTCCAGCAAGAGACAGCCCACATGTATATCCAGCGAGAGACAGTCCACATGTATATCCAGCAAGAGACAGTCCACATGTATATCTAGCAAGAGACAGCCCACATGTATATCTAGCAAGAGACAGCCCACATGTATATCTAGCAAGAGACAGCCCACATGTATATATCCAGCAAAAGACAGCCCACATGTATATCCAGCAAGAGACAGCCCACATGTATATCTCCAGAAAGAGACAGCCCACATGTAGATCTCCAGCAAGAGACAGCCCAGATGTTTATCTCCAGCAAGAGACAGCCCACATGTATATATCCAGCAAGAGACAGCCCACATGTATATCCAGCAAGAGACAGCCCAAACGTGTATCCAGCAAGAGACAGCCCACATGTATATCTCCAGCAAGAGACAGCCCACGTGTATACATCCAGCAAGAGACTGCCCGCATGTATATCCCCAGCAAGACAAGAGACAGCCCACATGTATACATTAAGGTCCATAAATATTGGGACATCAACACAATTCTAATCTTTTTGGCTCTATACACCACCACAATGGATTTGAAATGAAACAAACAAGATGTGCTTTAACTGCAGACTTTCAGCTTTAATTTGAGGGTATTTACATCCAAATCAGGTGAACGGTGTAGGAATTACAACGGTTTGTATATGTGCCTTCCGCTTTTTAAGGGACCAAAAGTAATGGGACAATTGGCTGCTCAGCTGTTCCATGGCCAGGTGTGTGTTATTCCCTCATTATCCCATTTACAAGGACCAGAGTTCATTTCAAGTGTGCTATTTGCATTTGGAATCTGTTGCTGTCAACTCTCAATATGAGATCCAAAGAGCTGCCAATATCAGTGAAGCAAGCCATCATTAGGCTGAAAAAACAAAACAAACCCATCAGAGAGATAGCAAAAACATTAGGTGTGGCCAAATCAACTGTTTGGAACATCCTTTAAAAGAAAGTATGCACCAGTGAGCTCAGTAACACCAAAAGACCCGGTAGACCACGGAAAACAACTGTGGTGGATTACCGAAGAATTCTTTCCCTGGTGAAGAAAACACCTTTCACAACAGTTGGCCAGATCAAGAACACTCTCCAGGAGGTAGGTGTATGTGTGTCAAAGTCAACAATCAAGAGAAGACTTCGCCAGAGTGAATACAGAGGGTTTACCACAAGATGTAAACCATTGGTGAGCCTCAAAAACAGGAAGGCCAGATTAGAGTTTGCCAAACAACATCTAAAAAAGCCTTCACAGTTCTGGAACAACATCCTATGGACAGATGAGACCAAGATCAACTTGTACCAGAGTGATGGGACAAGAAGAGTATGGAGAAGGAAAGGAACTACTCATGATCCAAAGCATACCACCTCATTAGTGAAGCATGGTGGTGGTAGTTTCATGACGTAGGCATGTATGGCTGCCAATGGAACTGGTTCTCTTGTATTTATTGATGATGTGACTGCTGACAAAAGCAGCAGGATGAATTCTGAAGTGTTTGAGGCAATATTATCTGCTCATATTCAGCAAAATGCTTCAGGGACTCATTGGACGGCGCTTCACAGTGCAGATGGACAATGACCCGAAGCATACTGCGAAAGCAACCAAAGACTTTTTTAAGGGAAAGAAGTGGAATGTTATGCAATGGCCAAGTCAATCACCTGACCTGAATCCGATTGAGCATGCATTTCACTTGCTGAAGACAAAACTGAAGGGAAAATGCCCCAAGAACGAACAGGAACTGAAGACAGTTGCAGTAGAGGCCTGGCAGAGCATCACCAGGGATGAAACTCAGCGTCTGATGATGTCTATGCGTTCCAGACTTCAGGCTGTAATTGACTGCAAAGGATTTGCAAACAAGTATTAAAAAGTGAAAGCTTGATGGATGATTGTTAATGTGTCCCATTACTTTTGGTCCCTTAAAAAGTGGGAGGCACATATACAAACTGTTGTAATTCCTACACCGTTCACCTGGTGAACTTGGATGTAAATACCCTCAAATTAAAGCGGGATTCTGGCCAGCAAATTTTTTTTTTTTAAAGTCAGCAGCTACAAATACTGTAGCTGCTGACTTTAAATAAGTACACTTACCTGTCCTGGGTGCCCACGATGTCGGCCGCCGAAAGGCCGACCCGTCCCTCAGCTCTCAAGTCCCGGCACTGCCATCCTAACTAAGGGAAACAGGCAGTGGAGCCTTGCACTGTGAATGGCCCCGTGGTTTTCTGGGAACACACATGGTTCCCAGAAGGCAACAGGGCCGCTCACCGAGGAGCAGGACATGCCGTGGAATAGGAAGAGGCAGATTAGGAAGACTGCCTAGCAACAAGGGTTTCAGGTAAGTAAATTTTTTTTTCACATGTTTTTTTAAAATTTTTTAAAGATTTTTGGTGCAATTTTTTTTTTTTAGGGTGGCCCTCCAAGCTGAAAGTCTGCAGTTAAAGCACATCTTGTTTGTTTAATTGCAAATCCATTGTGGTGGTGAATAGAGCCAAAAAGATTAGAATTGTGTCGGTGTCCCAATACTTATGGACCTGACTGTATATATATATATATATATATATATATATATATATATATATATATATATATATATATATATATATATATATAATAAGTTTACATAATAGTTCGGAACATAGAGGTAGAATCATTTTCTGTTGATTATCCCTTGTTCAGGATAATTGTCTACTTTCTACAGCAGAGCTTTTTGTTCTCCTGTAAGTAAGGTTTCTGTTTTAATCACTGTTCACCCCGTGACTTGGACCATTCATTTTAGCCCTGTAATCCAGACAGCATGAGACTTAATTGCATCTCAGTATATGTAATTATACTCAGTATGAGTAGATCAAAGGTCCTTTGGGTTTTTAACCAAGATATGTTTGTTGCCTGACCAGAACACAAAAATAATGCTTGCACTGTGAAATGTGAAAGGCTTCCAAATATAAAGGGTAGCTAGTAAACCCAAGGGGTCACTTAGGGGTTTGTTGGCCATATCAGTTCATTTTTACAAACCGTAAACATCATGGGTTCAGGTCAAACTCATGTTCAAGCTGAATCCGAAGCTCATCCATATTGCTGACTAATGCCGCGTACACGCGATTGGGATTTTCGTCGGAAAAACATATGATGGCTTTTCCTGACGGGATTCCGCTCAAGCTTGCCTTGCATACACATGGTCACGCAAAAGTTCGCTGAACTTACGACCGTCAAGAACGCGGTGATGTACAACACTACAACGAGCCGAGAAAATTAAGTTCAATGCTTCCGAGCATGCGTCAAATTGTTTCCGAGCATGTGTAGGAATTGCTACAGACGAACGCATTTTCGGATAGGAACTTTTTCCAACCGAAAAATTGAGAACATGCTCTCAATCTTTTGTTGGCTGGAATTCGGCCAGCAAAAGTCCGATGGAGCATACACATGGTTGCATTTTCCGACCAAAAGCTCTCATTTGTCTTTTGCTGGCCGAATTTCCGATCGTGTGTACGCGGCATAAGGGTGTCCAAAGTACCATTACTTCCAAAAATAAGGGAAGAAACATGATTCTCTCCCCTTCCTCTCATGATGCAGCACCCAGTATCTGAGCAGTCAGTTGCAAGGGTGGAGCACCATCACATGGGGGCAGGGATAATGTTTAATCTCCAATTAAATTTGACCTAAAACTTATACAGGGCTTTTCATCACTGATTGCTTGGTGGCAGGAGAGAGTGGTGAAGATAAGTATCTGCAGTGGGGAGGAGGTGATCTATCAACCAAATCTGTTACAATGTTTTAAATGGGTAAAAGCGGGCAGGGGGAGGGGGGTTAGGGTTCAGCAGGAACACAGGGGAATGCAGTTCTGGCACCTCCAGCAATCAGTGTACAGTACATAATGGCAAGGAGTGCAGGGGTGTGCTGGAGGATCTATTGATGTTGGCTGCTGGGGGATCTAATGTCGCTGGTGGGGATCTATTTTTGTGTTGGGGTCTATTGTTGCTGGGTAGGTCTATTGTTGCTGGGGGATCAATTGTTTCTAGGAGGGATCTACTGTTGAGAGAGAGGTCTATTGTTGCTGGCTGCTGGAGGGTCTATTGATGCTGGCTGCTGGGAGATCTGTTGTTGCTGGTGAGAGTCTATTGTTGCTGGGGTGTTATTTTGCTGCAGGGGGTCCATTGTTGCTTGGGGGGGTCTATTGTTGTGTGCGGATCTATTGTTTCTGGGGGTCTAATGTTGCTGGATGATCTATTGTTTCTGGCAGGAGTCTAATGTTGCTGGTGTGGGGTCTATTGTTGCTCACTACAGGGGAAATATTTTACTGTCATTCTTGTTATCCTTAACAAATGTATTACAAAGTGGCACAAAATTGTACTCTCTAAAAGGGGAGATGGGTAGGGGGTGAAACCAAGGGGTGGTGCTCAGAGGTGGGTAAGGGGTAGAGATGAAGGGTGACTCAGAATGGGGGGGGGGGGCGTTCCTGCACCTATTCTCCGAGAAAAAAAGCCCTGGGCAAAAGTACAGGTGCACCCTAAAGTGGAGTTCCAGCCAAAATATGACTTTTAAGATAAAAATACCCCTAGAATACTCATGCCTCCTGCAATGTAACAAAGGTATGCTGTAAACCATGCCCTGTTTTCTATCTGTGCAGCATTATTTTCTTACTTTGTGAAGTTTCTGCACATAGCGATCATCTCCAGTGTGGGCATCTGAAGCCACAGTGTCCTTCTTCTTGGATTCTGTGCATGCTAGCTACCCAGCATGCACCTGCTGATCTTGCGCATGTGCGGTGCAATTTTGGTCGGCTTGGCATGGCACAGCCATGCCAAGCTGCCCAAGAATTTCCATAGACGCCATGCCAAGCTGACTAAGATCTCCCAGGAGCCAATGCAAAACCGGAAATGACGCATGGGTGCTGTGGCCCCCTAGAGGAGGAAGTGAAATTAAATATAGGCATTAATCAGGTGTGTGAACAGAAAAAATAAATAAAATTGCCAATTCATTTAAAGGATGCAAATTTGTGCTGCATGGTGAGGAGTGAACAAATGTGGGTGGAACTCGCTTTAAAGCAGAGAAGACAGCAAATTATTCTGGCTGTATGATTTCAGAAGTCCTCTTAGGCTTCAACTGGTAAAGAAATGAATGTTAGGTTTAGAAAATTGAAAAAAGCTTTGCCATTTCAAACAAAGCAGCAGCTTTCGTAGACTTAAGTTCTTCTTTTATGAACTTTTCACCCATTTACCAAAACAGCAATACAGAATTAAGAGTACAAAAGCTTTTCCTCTTTCTCTAGAGATGAAGGTATCGATCTGCCAAGTTAAATATTTTTCCTGGATTGTGTTGATTTGCAGCCTGCAGAGGTTTAACCCAATTAACTTCTGATCTGGTGTTTTTTTTAAACTTTACACAATTTTTATTGTGATTCTTGAAAGTCATGACTTAAAGATCCCCAAAAGATTCCAAGCTGGCATGGCCATGATTGGAGAGCTCTGAATGTGCCCGTCCTCTGCCATGCAGCATGTATGTCCTTCAGGACTGTGTGGGTATTTCAAAATCGATGTTACAACGAGCATTGGACTCTTTTGCAGTCTTGAGGACACTTGAGGTTATGTGGGGATTTGTGGAGATCTAAGTAATGGGGGAATATTTAGCCTCTAAGAAGGAAATCCAATGTTCTCTATACTCTAGAGTAGGGGTGAACTTCATGTTCGACTCGAACATCGTCTGTTCACCCGTTCGCTGAATTGCGAACGATATGGGCCGTTCGCGCCAAATTCGTGTGGCGCGTCACGGCCCATAATTCGCTGAGGTATCGCAGTGCATTGCTGGCTGATGATTGGTCAAACATGCACTATGACCCGCATGCTTGGCCAATCACAGCGCCGTCTGTAGAGAGAGCTGTAATTGGCCAAAGCCAGGGTGGCTTTGGCCAATTATGGCTCAGGGGGTTTAGTGCACGCCCCACACTATATAAGGCTGCCTGCACGGCGGCCCTGTGTAGTGTGTTCCGGTGTTGAGAGACAGAGACAGAGAGACAGTGTCATTTGATTTAAGTTAGATAGATTAGGCAGGACAGTCAGTCAGTTAGCTGCACTTACAGTGTATTGTGTATATATATGCATCCCAGGTGTTGTATATATATATATATATATATAGATAGATCCGTTCCTGTTATTATCTTCCTGCTGACAGGCAGGCTTGTGTTGTTACAGTATTTACAGCTACCTGAAGAAAATTGCTGGTGTTCTTCTGATCCTATTAGTACCACAGTCAGGCAGCTAGACTATTTACAGTTAGTGTAGTGCGTCCTCCTCACAGTGTTCAGCTAAAGCTACAAGTTAGTTTAGTGTGATCACTGCACAGTGTTCAGCTAAAGCTACAAGTTAGTGTAGTGCGACCTCTGCACAGTGTTCAGCTAAAGCTACAAGTTAGTGTAGTGCGTCCTCCTCACAGTGTTCAGCTAAGCTACAAGTTAGTGTAGTACGTCCTCCTCACAGTGTTCAGCTAAAGCTACAAGTTAGTGTAGTACGACCTCTGCAGTGTTCAGCTAAAGCTACAAGTTAGTGTAGTGCGTCCTCTGAACAGTGTTCAGCTAAAGCTACAAGTTAGTGTAGTGCACAGTGTTCATTTAAAGCTACAAGTTAGTGTAGTGCATCCTCCTCACAGTGTTCAGCTAAAGCTACAAGTAGTGTAATGCGTCCTCCTCACAGTGTTAAGCTAAAGCTACAAGTTAGTGTAGTGTGTCCTCCTCACAGTGTTCAGCTAAAGCTACAAGTTAGTGTAGTGTGACCCTCTGCACAGTGTTCAGCTAAAGCTACAAGTTAGTGTAGTGCATCCTCCTCACAGTGTTCGGCTAAATCTACAAGTTAGTGTAGTGCGACCCTCTGCACAGTGTTCAGCTAAAGCTACAAGTTAGTGTAGTGCGTCCTCTGAACAGTGTTCAGCTAAAGCTACAAGTTAGTGTAGTGCGACCTCTGCACAGTGTTCAGCTAAAGCTACAAGTTACTGTAGTGCGACCTCTGCACAGTGTTCAGCTAAAGCTAACCTGTAGAAGGTTGGTGGTGTTTTCCTGATCCTATCACTACTGCAGGCAGCTACATTATTTACACGTTAGTGTAGTGCGACCTCTGCACAGTGTTCTGCTAAAGCTACCTGTAGAAGGTTGGTGGTGTTTTCCTGATCCTTTCACTACTGCAGGCAGCTACATTGTTTTAACGTTAGTGTAGTGCATCCTCTTCACATTGTTCAGCTAACGCTATCTGTAGAAGGTTGGTGGTGTTTTCCTGATCCTATCACTACCACAGGCAG